>NW_025335761.1:47816381-48093852 GCF_004798865.1 Varanus komodoensis
ACAGCATTATGTGGAAGGATCATAACTCAGTGGAAGAATACCTGATTTGCACACTCTCTCTCTTACACACACAGTGGAAGGAACAACTCTACTATGTTGCAATCTAAACACACACACAAAAGAGAGAGATGAATTTTTATTTCATTAATATCTGGTACGGAGTTATTATCCAAAGCTGGCTTAAGTGTCATGTTCTTGGTGGAAAGGTAGGATTTATAATGAATGAATGAATGAAAGAAGTGGATTCTGGTATACAAGGGTGTGCCACCTATCCTGTAGCATCTGTTCTAATTCAGATCCTTGCTGTAATATAGTGTAATATATAGAATATAGGGAAGATCACAACCTCAGTTTTGAAGTCAGACCACCAATCCCCACACCTGGATGTCTGCAGCACATGAACACACACACATGCCTTGATAGATGTGATAAATTTATTCGGCAGCCAATAAATCACCAGACTGTAACCTGCACATTGTCTCCTGGAAAACTGTGGTTGAGAAAACAAAACAAACACACCTGTCAAAGACTTTCCCTCAACCTCTTTGATTTTTGCTAGTGCTTAATTGTGCCAGTCGAATGTAAGCGAGAGAACTGTGACATGTGCATCTCCTACTTTTCTTGGGCCTTCCCGAAGTTATACAAATGTTCTTGTTTCGTAGTCATTTTTATATGCACACACACCAATACAGCTATTATCACATTGATGAAAAAGAAAAAAGAAGAAGGAAGGTAACACCAGCTTATAGAAAATTTGGATCTGCTTATTTCAGGTGAAAATTTAGGAAGAATGCATATAATTTAAACAGAACATAAGAAGTTGCTGGAGGCCGACCATTGGCCCAAGAAGTTTAGTATTGTTGTTGCCTGTCTTACGCCATCCTAGTTTCATTCAGACACTTTGGGCCACAGCTTCCAGCATTCCTGAGCATTGGCCATGCTGGTGGGGGCTGATGGGACTTGACCATCCAAAACACCTGGGCTGGGTTTCAGTGCTCAGCAGAGTTTCTCTGGGTATCACACAGGAATCTTTTCCTGTCCCACCTGAAGGTAGACCTCAGGACCTGCTCCCTGCAGCGCATGGCCTCCATCACTGAGCTGCATGGGAGCCTGTGTGACACTGTGGATGGAGCATTTACCTGGGACTCGGGAGATCTGGGTTCAAATCCCCACTTGATCATGAAGCCAACCAATTGGGCCAATTAGTGCCTTTGAGCCAATTTGTGACTTTCAGTCTAAGGCACCTCGCAGGGTTGCTGTGACTAAAAAAAGGAGAGAAGGAGGTTCATGTCCACCAGCCTGGACCTCTTGGAGTAAAGTCAGGACATAAATGAGATCAGTACACCCAACCCTAGTGTGAAGACTATGTTCCTCCAGGGAAGGGTGAGAATTCTGTTTCAGTTTGGCTTTGATATCCATTTATACAGAGTCACCAAGCGGTCTATATCTGGAACAGAAACTTGAGGATTTGTTGTTAGTTTTGCTTTGTTTAAATGAACACGGGAGGAATTGAAAGGGACTGATTCATCCACAGTGGCTTGCAAACTAGGCTGTGCAAAATCTGGGTTTGAGTCCCCATGTATTCGACCAAGTTCTCACTGTTTTAGGTTTGCTATCCCTCTTTTCCAGTTCCCTCTGTGCTGAGAAAAACAGTACTAACAGAATGTGATTGGTGCTGATGAACAAGACTTTTACTTCATTTTGTTTTTTTAATGAGATTCTACTAAAATTCACAAGCTCCTCCATATTCAGGAGAGAGAAAACTTGAGATCAAAAACATCTGAATGTGGGAAAAAATCATTCCCACTCTAACTGCTCACTTGCCTGCTGCCCAGGTGCTAGCTGTGATGGGCATCTTCAAGACCATCGCTTTCCATTCTTGGGGTTTGTGACTATGACTATAGTTGTGGTTATGGGTATGGTTGTAAGGTTTAGAGAGACAGAGGGTTCCAATAGACTGGGGCACAGCACCTGTACTTCCTGATTAGTAGGGATGGAGGAATCATCTTGTCTCCTCAAGTCCCAATCACTGGGGGTAGGCAGGGTAGAACTGCATGGACAAGCCGCCACCCTCCCCCATAAACCCTTGTCCCCTCTGAGCCTCGTTGCTTGTCTCAGGGACTACACGGGTGAACTTTCCCAGTAACAATACACTGCTCTGTGTCGTAACACCAAGTATTTGGGGTGCCTGGTCTTGAATGGGGGATTAAGACCTGGTATGTCTAGCAAAGACCTGCTCCTAGTGGGATGAAAATATTTAGAGCAGATCTGTTGACATGGATCAATGCACCTGCCTACTCTTTTGCCCTCTCCTTGGGGTGAGGCTATGTGGGGGGCATCATGAGTAAAGCCACTTCAAAATTTACTACCACACCACTGCAAATAGGGGGCTGTTTTCTGTCAGCCCTTAAAGCAGCAGTCCACTCTCTGTAAAGGAGGACACATGGCCAATTTAACACCCACACACTTCTAAAACGGGTGATGAATGGCAGGGAAACCATTGCCATGACTTTCCAGCAGCAGCAGCATGGAAGTAATCCATGGGTTTATTGCAGTGCTTTGCCCATTATTTAATCTTGTCTCTGAAGCTCTTGGCAGTCTTTCTCAATTGTGCCATGCAGGAGACTTATTGGAACCCAATTCACGTTCCTGTTAATTAAAACCAGGGCACACCGAACATTGAAATGCAAAATATTCATATCATTTGCTTGCATTCTTCTACTTGAGTTATCATGTCAAAAAAGCCAGATGTGAAATGCAGTGAGATAGAAGCTAGCAGGATGAAATCAACAGCTATAGGAGTAACTTCTCTACCTATTGGCTAGCACATACACATTTATTACATGGTGGTGGAGATATAATATTTTTAGCTTGGCTTCAAAATGCTTTGCAGTTTGGAAATTAGCCACTAAAGTGAATGCTTTTGGCTGAATCAACAGACTCCTTGCCATCTGAGAAATAACAGCACAACCTTAGACATATCCAATGAGAAGTAAGTCCCACAGAGTGCAACAGGGCTTCCTCCCAGGTGGGCATGTACAATTAATTTTGAATGCATTCAAGGAGTTACGGAATGTTGCTTTACTGTGCAACATTCCTCGAGGGTTACACTGTCTCTGTGGTCCTCTAGTTTTTGTTCATTTTACCATTTTTTCAGTTACCACATATGGAGTTCTGATAGCTTGCAATGGCTGCATGTTTGGCAACTTGGTGGCTTATTTTCAAAATGCTGCTTTTACCGTCAGACTGAGTGTTTTGGTGGATGCACCTTGGCACAATAGTTGTGGAGCCAATGTGGTTTATTCTTCCACTTTGAGGCCGTGGTTGTTCACTGCACAAAAGAGATCTCCTCAGGGGACCGTGCCCACTTGTCAGCCTTGCGGTGTGGTGGTGAAGAGCACAGATCTGGGACTCGGACCGTCTGCGTTCTAGTCCCCACTCAGCCATAAGGCTCACTGGGTGACATTGGGACAGTCACAGACTCTCAGCCCAGCCTACCTAACAGGGTTGTTGTTGTTGTGGGGATAAGCTTGAGAGCAGGTAAGCCACTGGGAGTTCTCTGTAAGAAAAAGGGTGGGATGGAAATCTAATAAATAATTAAATAAATATCCCACAGGATTCTGGGATCTGCTTGGCATGATGTCATCAGTAACCCACTATGTTGAAGGGTCTTGCACAAAGTATTATTGTTTGCAATTGCTTTAGGCATGTATTTATATCCCACCTTTCCACCCTAAAAATGGTATTTGGCAAAAGGTGGTTAACAATAATAGGACAAAGATTAGGAGAAAAGCACAATTAAAGCTATCTTAGATACCAATGCAATGAAAAGCAAATGACACTTGACTGAAATAGATTCCACCTGAATGCAAAGGCCAACTGGGCAATGAATGAGCAACACCACCTGGGCATGTGCAAAGAGCCAAGGTTGTGGTTGCTTATTCATTGCCCAGCTGGCCCCTGAATTGCTACAAACCTCAGCTTGCAAATTCTTTGGTTTGGCCATGACCCTCTGGGCTCACTGTAAAGTCACAGTCAAGGCTTGAGCTCTTGGCAAAACTTGGCACAACTGGAATGGTGCTGGGCAGAACATCAGTCTGTGCACCTCCATCCAGGTTCGGTCAAAGGAGGAAACGCCGAGGAGACCAGGCGTGCCGTCCAGAGGAACCTCTTTGCATCAGCAGGAGCACAGAGGTTAGGTGTTGGGCTGGGGACTTGGGAGAGCCTGGTTCTAGTCGCCATTCAGATGTGGCATTCACTGAGTCACTCCAGGCCAATCATGCAATCCCAGCCTAATCTACCTTCCAAAGTTCTGGTTGTGAGGATAAAAGTGGCATGGAGGGGACTATGTAAGCTGCAATGTAATACTAACAACAACAACAGTAACAGTAACAGTAAGAGAGCCTTTGTGCTATTGGGCAGGATAAGATGATGATGAGGATGAGGAGACTAGAACACTCCTCAAGGAACTGAAAGTTCTTCTCTTCCTGGCTAAAGATCACACCTCATCTGGCATGCCTTGTCCTGTCTTCATTTGCTTCGGAGCCAATCTGAGAGCAAAACTACATCATTGCTCTCCCAGCATTTTAATATTTACTCAAAAGCAGCTGTGGACAGTTGCGTTTTAGGTCAAAACTGGATTGCAGCACTGAGTGTTGAGCCCTTCCTGCATACTGCACAGCCTGTAAATTATCTCCTCGCAGTGCTGTTGCTTGCTTTGCCTTTGCTGGGGGGAAGTCAGGGATAGGATTGCGCCATAAAAAGCTCTGTTTATTCTAAATGGCTAGGGATATACAGCAAACCTGCTGTGAATTGCATCATGTCAAACCTAGTGACTGTTGCTTGATCTCCAGCAGCGGAGAGTCCACAGCACAAGATCTTAATTTCCACAATAAGTTGAGTCTAGAGGGTGACATTTTACTGATTGGCTCCTGAACAGAGATGCACAAATGTATTAAACCTGACAAAGACTCTGCGTGTGATTTAGGTTCTAATAAGCTACTAATTAAGATAGAGCCAACAGGCACCCTCCTAATTTGCCAGTCAATAATTGCAGACAAAAGCCACTAACATTTTATTAACTAGAACAAAACATAATAGAGTGAAGTGTTGAGGCTGAATCTTCTCTCTCTTTCCTGCTCTTTGCTTCTCTCTCTCTCTCTCTCTCTCTCTCTCTCTCTCTCTCTCTCTCTCTCTTTAAAAAAAGGGCTATGGTCCTGTGCATAATTACTTGGAAGCACATGCCCATCAAAATCAATTGGGCTTACTTGTGAGTAAAGATGCAGATGATTCTGATTAAATAGAAATATAAAAATAAGATACTTTCCCAGAACATACATACTGCTTATATATGAATTTAGACTTCTATTAAAGCAGAAACAACAGGGTAAATGCTACCAAGAGTTATTTAAGTTGTTTTGGCCATGCAACAGGTGGGGCTGATGGCCTTGTTAGTAGTGGGTGAACATAACTGGTCACCAGCTCACAAAGCCAACCTTGCAAAGTTTTCCATTCTGTTGAGAATGTGAAGTATTTGTTGAGCCTACTGTCAGGTGAACTCTGCCCCCATAGGTGGAGTGCCGGGGTCCAAGGCAAATGATTACGGAGACTGGCTAAGCTCAGAAAGTCTGCAAGGAAGAAGTGATGAGATGATTATGGAGCAAGACTGCAGTCTTGTTTCCTGAAAGGAAAGGGTTTGCTCAGATCTCCAATACTAAATCTGTATGTGAATATTTTCACGGAAATATACCTTTTATGCCATTTTACAGCTTGGGATGTGTATTCCAACTGCAGGATGGTGCAGTAAAAGCTATTTCTATGTAGCTCTGCCACTTTTAACTCAAGGAACATGCTGCACAAAGAGCAAGTGGATTGGAATAGGTGGCACTTCACTTTGGGTTGCTAAACTTGACCGCCATTCTTGACCAGAACTTGATGTGCCTGAGCAAATGGGCTTCCCCATTCAGTTGACTGGAGGAGTTGCATTGCAAATCTTTGCTGTCTTTTACAGGAATCCAAGGCTTGGGCAGCCTGGACACAGGGCAGACCCAAAGCTGCAGAGCTTCAGCAAAGCCACTGCATCGTGTGTGACTAGATCAGAGATGCAAACAGTGCGGCGCTACAACTCCTCATTGGTAGACTCCAAAGGCTCCCCGGTTTTTTTAAGATCCCCTACACCATATTAGCACCCATTCTTGAAGGCTCATATCTGCCACCTGGATAGTCTAGAAATAGGGCTTTGATGGCAAGAACCACAGAGCCTGATCATCAACTACTTTTTGCATCCTCCAGCTGTTTTTATTTCCCTGAAAAGTCCCAGTTGACAAAGGGTAGGACATCAGGGTCCTTCATTCGGATAGTGCAATGTAAGAGGGTGGGAGGCTTTGAGCCAGGACTGGTGGAGGGCTGCATGGTTTGAGTAGTGCAGAAGGAACATTGGCTCCATCTGATGAAAGCAGGCGCCAGACCTCTGAAACATTCCAGAGCACAAGCTGAATTTGAATGAGTGCATGGTCTCCCCGGTACACCCTGTGTGGGACTGGTACGTGCAGCGCCTCTCTGTGTGTGACCTGTGGGTGAGATGCGTGGGCATACATGAATGTACATACATGTGTATGCACTCACACACAAGCAATGCCAGCATGGAGCCTTCTGTGACCCTCCTCCAGACCATCTGGCACATGCATTTGCACACATACAGCTGCCCTTTCACTGGAGGGAGCTGCGTGTTTTTCCCAAGCCAGAGAGCTCGTTTGCATATTGGACCATTCATGCTTACAAGAACTCCTCTGTTGAATAGATTCACCCATAGACTTGGACTCTGATTCAGAGGTGCAGGTTCCCTTAAGAACAGGAAGAGCTACCCAATCCGCTTCAGTGGAGGAGGTGGCACTCCATGCACATCCCTTCGGACAGGATCCCTTCGTAGATAGCAATGAAGGTGCTCCATCAATTCATATGGTGGAGAAGTCTGATCCCAAGTCTTCCACTGGAGGCCAAAATATGCACCAGTGTCCCCCAATCTGGTATTCTCTAAATGTTTTGAACTACAACACATAGCATTCCTTGCCATTGATTATACCATCTGGAGTTGAAGTTCAAAGACATCCAGCTGGAGGGGTAGGACTGGTTTAATATGGACCTTCCTTTTCATCTGTCTATGACTTGTGTTCTCAGCATGTGAAGTGAGGATAGTTCCATCCCATTTATGGTCCAGTTGCCTTGCCATGCCAAGTGAACCATTGAGATGGGTTTAATGGTCCTTGCTTGTGCACTGTCAAACCAATTTTCTGCAGGCTGTAGATCACTCCCTGCAGCTGAACATGGTGCTAAAACTAAGGGTCTCCTAAGTGGGAAGAAGGATGTGCAGCGATGCCAATTAGGAGATCATTTTGTAAGGGCCGTGTCAATTTTGGGAGGTGTAGGAGGAGAGAGGGCAGAAGCAGGCAGTTAATAAATATGCACGTGGACAGGCTGGCTGGCTGTGATCTGATATAAATGAGCTCCAGGGGATGTTGAGACAAGGTGCTGTGGTAAATTCACCCAATGAGATTGATTTGTGGCAGTGCCTGCATGTGTACAGGGAAGGAGTATTTGCTTTTTCCACAAGGTTTGAGGTTCCAAAGCAAGCCGCTTAGAAAGGAGAAGAAATCAAAGCCTTTGCTGCACCTGGATACATGTGGCATAAGTTAAAGCTGTTGAATAGGACAGCCCTTTACAAATAAACAGCTGGTAGCTAAATCCAGGGGGGTGGGAAGAATCCAGCAGGAATGTACATTCGTGTAGTTCTGCTTCAGCAGAGACAACTTAGTGGCTGAAGAGCACCCAAACTTAGAAAGGGACAATAAAAACAGGGTTGGGAAAAACCCTCTCAAAATCTGTTCATCCAAAAATCTGTTGGCTTCTTTTTGTGTTTGGCTCAAAGTTTGCTGAGCTGAGAAGTCCATGAAGTCACATGGACACACTGTTGTGCAACCAGCAACCTTCTTCTGTGTCAGATGCAGCCAAACTGAGATTCCATGCGGTACAGGAGAGGGGTGCTTCTAGCAATCATTCAGGTCTTCTTTCCTGGTGAGCCCTTGGAATCGGGTTCACTACCACAAAAACAGCAGCGGTACCTGGTGCAGGAGTTGGTCACCGCTTGTACAGAGCATGGGCTCTGATTCCCAGCAAGCACCTCACACGCGCTGGGCACACTCGCCAGTCACTTGAACTCAGGGCGGTAACAAAGTGAGCG
This sequence comes from Varanus komodoensis, assembly GCF_004798865.1. Classification (NCBI taxonomy): domain Eukaryota; kingdom Metazoa; phylum Chordata; class Lepidosauria; order Squamata; family Varanidae; genus Varanus; species Varanus komodoensis. Next base: position 47,824,618 of record NW_025335761.1, read on the forward strand.
GGAGACCCAGGAGCTGAGCCAGGTGACTGGGAGACTCCCAGCCCCTGCACATCCCTGAATAAAAGCAGTAGATACCTCTATACTGAGAAGAGCCACTGGGTAGACCTCACCAGTGGAAGACTCTGCCTTTAAAAGAAACCACAAAGCTTAACTGCCATTTGAGATCAAAATAGGTCTTTAGGTCTTATAGAACAGCTTAAAACCTGAAGTGCACAAATATGGTAACTTCAGGTTCAACAGTCCAGCTTATTGTTTGGTCAATATTTATTTATTTACATATATTTATAGGCCATTTATTTATTTATTTATTTATTCAAACATTTCTATGCCGCCCCTTGCCGAAGCCTTGGGGCGGCTCACAACACAAAATAATATACAATAAAATACAAAAATAACAATATAAAATTAACAATATAAAAGAAATAACAATACAAAAGAAGTCGCCCTGGCCAGATAAATAAGCAAATATTGTTAACAATTAAAATGACGCTTAAATAAAAAGGTCTTCGCCTGGCGCCGAAAAACAAATAACAACAGCACCAGGCGGACCTCTCTGGGGAGCGCATTCCATAGATTGGGTGCCACCACAGAGAAAGCCCTCCTCCGAGTACCTATCCTCCTAATTTCTTTCAAGGAGGGTTCCCGGAGAAGGGCCTCTCCTGCAGATCTCAAGGGGCGGCCGGGCATATATGGATGTAAGCGCTCCTTCAGGTAACCAGGACCCAAGGCGTTTAGGGCCTTATAGGTCATCACCAACACCTTGAATTGGGCCTGGACTTCAATGGGAAGCCAGTGAAGCTGACGGAGGACTGGAGTCATGTGAACCTATGATTGCTGAGACCTTCCTAGGCAGCTTACAATATAAAACATTAACAGAGTAAATACACATCCCAAAAGTAACACAGCCCTTCCAAACAGCATTCCGTACTAGATCACCTACCTTTGTCTGTTGAACACTCCAATGATTGATTATCGTTTCTTGAATAAGCAGAAAATCCCCAGTCCCACAGGGAATGAGTGACTTGCATTCCCATGCACTGGAAACTACAGCAGTCCAGCCACAGCTTCCCTTGCTTTTTGAACAAGACCCTCTTATCAAATTGGCCACTGCAGCAGTTGGGCCCCGCTAGCCAGACCTACATAAGGAGACAGACTTGTGAAGGAACCAGGGCTCCAAGTGGAAGGAGCACCAGAGATGAAGCGTCTTAACTCCAGGGACAAAGTGTGCGCACACAAGCAATTTAACCACCTATACAAGTTTAGAAACAGGGTGAGGAGGCCAAGCAATTGACTTTTCCCTCCCTTCTCATAGTATTTATCCCTGAACAAATAACTGTAAATATGCATAAATAGCTATATATAAATTTCCCCATGTTCTCCTAGTAAACAGTATTATTGTAGGTATACAAACCCAATAATAGCAGTAATACATTAAGCAACAGAAAAGAGGATATTAGAGGAAAGTCTCCCTTCAGAAGGAAGTCTTGTCAAAATGAGGAAACAAGGGGGAGCACGAGTTTGCACAAAGGAGCTGAAAAGACGCAAAAAAGCATTTTCAGGAATTCTTTAAAAGTATTGTGAGTAGAAAGGCATTGGACTGATGGGCAAGCAATCAAAGGCATACTAAGGGAGGATGAAGAGGTGGCAGAGAAGCTGAATGAATTCTTTTCAGCTGTCTTTACTGCAGAAACACTCATGGCATGCCTATCCTTGAACACCCTCCCCCATGGGGCTTCTACCACCTCCCGTGGAAGCCCATTCCATGCCCAAGAAGGAATAGAACAGATATATATGCCTGAAGGGTTTTCAGGAAGGGAATTTGAAAAACTGAGGCAAATACTTGTGATGAAAGAGGAAATTCTCACCCTTATTGGAACACTGGCAGAACTTAGATATGAAAGTTATATACTTCTAACCAAACCACCCATAAGGTCAGCCTCTGTACCAGGCAATTGGAGAATAGCCAGTATAATGCCATTTAAAAAAAGGAGGGGGGAGCCAGGAAATTACAGTTTCATTTGCTTAATTTCTGTTCCATGTAAAGTGACAGAAAAGTAGTGTTAATGATAAAAATAGTAAGCATTTAGAATGACAAGTTCTGCTGGAACAGATTCAAGATGGCTTCCACAAAGGTGAATCCTGGTTCACTTTGAGAGTCTCAGTAAACATGTGGATAGGCAATTTCTGGTAGACACCATTGACTTGGACTTCAAAAAGGCTTCAAACAAACTCAGTCACCAAAGACTCCTGAGCAAGGTTGGCAGTCATGGAATAAACGGAGAAATCCTGTTATGGATCAGTAATTGGTTAAAGAACAGAAAAAAGGCAGTGCAAATAAATGGTAGATTTTTTCCCACAATGGAAGGGGTGGAGTTCCGTGTTAGCACCAATGTTTTTCAAGGTGCACCAGCCAGGAAACTGTTTCTGTGGTTGTTCTCTTGCCTTGTATGCAAACTCATATATAATAATAGTCTGTTTGCTGCTGAAATTTCGTGGCAAGCCACTCCGTAGCACTACAGATTGCAACCATATTTGCATTTAATGTTTGCTATGAAAGTTAGGCCCTTTGGGTGTTCCATAACCATGAGAAAGCACCAGAAAGTTTACCTTTACTTGCAAACAAGTAGTGCTATGGAAGGGTTGCTATGGAACTTCAGCAGCAGAGGGGAATTTCTTTGTGGGCAGATTCCCTATGACTTACAGAGGATGCTGGAGGTCCATGGGATGAAAATAGCCCACAACTAGAACCATTTGCTGGGGGAGACTCACTCCCTTGCCTCCCCGTGTGCTTTCGATATTCCCATCACATGCACAACACAGCTATGAGGGAGCTGACACATCCTCATGACTGTGTTTACGAACTGAGAGGGGGTCATTCTCATCTGCAAAGCAGATCATATCGCACATCCCTACATTTATGATACCACTGGCTCTCTCCACCCCACCCCACAACAACCTCTACGTTATATTTAATTACATTGTAAAACCGTTGGCATTAATAGACTTCTGAGAGCTGGCTTGTTCTCCCCCCTCCCTTTCCTCCCTCCTTGTCCAAATTGCATCCCGTATGCTTTGCATTCATTGGCTTTTCGTTTTCTGGTTTAGAGTCGTTGCTTCATGTGGACCCAGCGAAGTCACAGTTCATTAACTAAGATGTTGATCAATACGATGTGACCTGTTAAAAATGTAATGCTGCCAGTTAAATCCGCTTGAAAACATATTTCAAGTGACAGTTAAGAGCTTTAGGTTTCAGGGCTCATAATGGAGAACTATAATGATATGTTGTGGACTGCCTGGGATCTTGGAAGCCAAAAGCATTATCATCTGCGGATGGAATGAAATAAACAAGTTGCTGGGAAATTGCTACAGGAAAAAAGGCTTCTTGGTGGAGTTTCATTGAGTACAGGATGTACTGGGAGTATGATAAAGGAGAAATACTGTCATGGGGCCAGCTCTTGTGCTTGATCTGGTGTAGAAAATGAACACTCAGGAACAATTGTTTAAAAGTGAAACAAGGTGAAATGAAAGTCTCAATCTCTCTCCCTCTCCCTCTTTCTCATATTCTCTCCCCCCACCCCCTCTCTCATTCTCTCTCCCTCTCCCTCTTTCTGGTAAGATGTGGGAACATGCTTCTGTTCAGCATACTCAAAACTGTGCCTCAGTTTCCCCTGCTGTCTCCTGGTTCCATTGAGCTCCATCAGGCTCCACTGGGGTGGGACTCGGTGTGCCAGCTGTCCCCTCCCTGTGGACAGCAAAGTTATTGGAAAACGCACTTGCTTCCAAGGATGTTTATGGGTCTCAGGCTGCTACCCTCTCATGACAGGCCTCTGGCAGGCCACCCAAGAACTATTTGGTTTAGTATTTTTATTTTTGGTTTAGTATTCACCTTCATTTCTTTCTTGCCTCAATGGGACTGGTTTGTTCATTTTGGGAACCATCTGCTCTCCCTCCCTCCCTCCCTCCCTCCCTCCCATGCACTTTTATTTTGGATTGATGCTGCTGACAATCCATGTCTCTCACTCAGCCAGGAGGACCCACTGGAGATGGGCCCACCTGAGCCTATTCACTCTTTGGTTGCCATTCATGGCAAAGTGGAGAGGGCAAGGGCTTCTTTTCGGTGTAGAATGGACCGCTGGAATGTCATCTGCCAGAAAACCAGGGCCCTTTCTGTGTCCTCCTTGGTCTGGCAAGTGAATGAAGGGATCATGAGCTCTTAACAGCCTGAGATGCCCTCTTCTAAGCCATGGCTAAGCTTGGCTAAGCCATGCCTGGACAGTCTATATGACATACACACACTACTGGCAAATATGATCTTTGGAAACAGAGAACTGGTCCGTGGCAGGCATGTAGATGGCGTGTCTGCCTCAGTCTATCTCAACGCTGCCAGGTCCTTGCCTGTGTGGACTGTTTGCATACAAATGCTGGGTTACAAACAACCCCTACTTACAAACTACCACAAAGTCTATTAAAATTACTGTGGAAAATCAGCATTACCATAAAGAGAGAGGAAGTGGAAGGGGAGAAAGGAAGGCCTCTGAAGCCTCACCATAGAGAGAGGGGGAGCAAAAGGGGAGAGAGGGAGGTTTCCAAAGCATGATTTTCTGCATGACCCACCTGGAAAGGGAAATCTCTCCAGTATTTCCCTGCTGTAAGGAGGAGGCACTGATGAGTTTAGACAGTGCAGCAGCAGAGATATATTCATGATTTTTCTACTTTCAGGGGGCCCTGTGCCCCTTACCCCTTTGAATGTGGAGGGCTGACTATACGTGACCTGACTCTCATACCAATTCAACTTATAGATGAATATCCATCTTCTCCAGAATGGAACTTATTCAGAATCCAGGGACTGCTTGTATATCATCCCGGCTGGGAGCAGGGAGGGAAAGAGACACTCTGTTCACTCCTTTCTTAGGTTGTTGCATTGCTGAAACCAGCTGTTTTGGGCCATCAATAAACCAACATCCCTGCCAAATGAGAGGGTGCAAGGCTAATATTCATTTTTTCATATTTTAAAGGTTGCTTGATGGGCAAATGTGTAGATTTATATATAAGGCAGTGGTGATGGTGGAAAACTTTGGTAGACTGTAGAGAAGAACAGATCTTAGTCTTGCACACTGGAGCTTTGAATGTTAAGGTTTGAGTGCCTCTGTTTGCCTTTTGTCATGCAAGATGATTTTGGATTATTGATGTGGGTAGATGCTTCAGCCATGTGAATTATACATAGACTCTCTGATGACCCTGGGGGAAATGAGAAGAATCTAATTTGCTTGTGGGGTTACAAGATGACAGTAAGAGTGAGCCCATAGAGTGAATTTAGTTGTACCCCTGCTTTAGGGCCATCTATTGTTATTCATTATACATCACCATTTCTTTTAGAAATTCTTTCCATAACTTCATTTTACATATTGCAAAAGGTCTAAGAGCAACATTGCAATGATGTTCAGGATCTTGCCAGATAAAATGTGTCAATCACTGGAAAGCAACACTTCGTCCATTTTGGGAAGTGTCTGGTCATACTCTCTCATGCAGCTTGACTGAGCTCTTGGAGGAAGTGTAATTTCCCTGCCTGGGATCTCCAGTCCTGGGAATCTTTAAGGAAGAATTCTGGACTGGAGAGGAAGGAAATGACACTCCTCTAAGTCAGGCTCCTGTCCTCAGATTCTGGCCAATTGGAACAAAATCGTTCCCAAGCATGGAGAAATGGAAAGTGCTTTTGAAGGATGGATTGGGTCAGTGGATGCCATAGGCCAGGGTAGTCAAACTTCATGTCTGTGGCCAAATCCAACCCAATCCAGCCCTTGTGGATCTTCAGGTGGCCACATGCCTAAGATGATGACTTTCCCCTAACTGCCAGCTGCTGGTTGTTGCTCAACCTTTGCCTGACTATTTCTTCCTCAAAAAAAGGTTGAAATTGCTCTCCTAAGGCTCAGTTACTGTAAGAACAACTGTAAACAGAAATATGCTGGTGTTTTTGTAGCTTGACTCTGCTCTGTGTGCATTTGGCTCAAGTCATGACTGCAGAGGTCCTGCTTAAGGAGCATCCTCAGGGGAATTGAGGGGGATCCTGGCTAGGAGAAGGGCATTTGTGGGGATCACACCCAGCTCTGGAATAGGCTCCCCTGAGAAGTGCACCTGGTGCCGTCACTGCTAGCATTTCAGCATCAAGCAAAAAGTTACCTTGTCTCTGGCTATTTCAACAATTGATTTTAATGGAAATATGGTTTTAATTTTCAGTTTTAGTAGATTTCAGTTAAAATTGTTTTATTCTAATGTTTATATACTATTTTAATTTTGATATATTATGTTTTAGATTTGGATTATGTGTTGATATGTTTTGAATATGCTGAGTTAATGTTATTGATTTTAGAATGTTGTGTGATTTTATGTATTGTGAACAACACAGAAAGCCCAAATATGGGCTAGTGTAGTCTAGTGTAGTACAAACCAAACTAATAAATATAATGCAGCCCCTCTTAGCTTGTCTGAAATGGAACAGGGTGTACGCAGACCAGCAGAACTCTAGCTTTCCAGGGGAGGCCGGCACCTCCTATGCCAATGGGGCTGATTATATTCTGAGCTCTGTAAGAGCCCTCCATGGTCCTGAATGTCCATCCTGCATTGGCTTCCCCACCAAGGAGCAGCATGGAGAGCTCTGATAAAGGTCAAAAGAAAAGCTGCAATGGTGAGGAGCCCTAAGGAGGTAGGAGTCACCTCTGGAGCTTATCAAAGTTCTCCTAATTCCAATATGATGTTTGTTCTGACTTGAGTTGGGCAGTTTGTCAGAATTGTTTTATTATTTTTGCATGAAAATCTGTGACTATTTTTGTGCACTTTTTTCTAAATGCATGCATTAAATATGCACATCTTTGAAATGTATGCATTCTTCTCCCACTGGAAATGATGCATCACACTATATTTTAAGAGCTTTTAATCTTTGTAAACTGCCCAGAAAGCTTTGGGTATTGGACAGCATGGGAATGAAATGATCAAAGGACTTCTGGTGAAGGGGTCTGGTTTTAACAGTTTTGTCAAAAATGTAGCTTCATTTCTGAATTCATGGAATGCTCTCAGATGAATACAATCTCATTCCTGTAGCAATTTATTGTTTATGCATTACTTTTAAAACTCCAGTAATACAAAACATGTATTACCTCCAGAGAAGTTCTTTCAGCTAAGGGTCAAAAGCCACTTCAGAGAACTTCCAGCTGTCTGCATTCCACTGAAGGGTGTGACTACAGCCAAAGGTGAAAGGATTGCTACAAAAGTGTTTTTAAATGCCAGTATAATGTCCTCTTCTGGCAAACTAGGGCATACAACCTCCTCTAGAATGCCCTTTGTCGCTAAAAGTCCTCTCATTAGCTTGCCTGTTTGCTGCTCTGCATATATTTAAGAAATGTTGACTCCTATTCCTTTAGGAATTTGCTCCTCCAATTATGTCTTTGCTTGCAAGGCAGCAACTTGTATTTGTTTTGCCAGATGTTGTGCTTTCCATGGTTCTCATTTGGGCGAGAACCGGTCAGCCATGCTGGTGACCCCCATGCACATTAGGCTCATTGGATGAAAGTGGGCATAAAGTGTGGAGGGGGGGGGAGCTCCTCTGCAGCCCATGTGCACATCAGGAGCTTGTCCAGAGTCCCAGGCCAGCAAAAGGAAGTTCACCTTTGTGGCCCTTTGTGGCCCGACTTTATACAGAAAATGGCATTCCCTGCTTATAGAAATCCTCACCTTCACTTTCTCTGATCCAGTCTCCACACCCAATGTGTCTGCACACTCATCTCTCTCTTTCTCTCTCTCTCTCCCCACCCTTAAAGGGAGACGACGTAAACAGACTCTGTCCAATCTACCTCACAGGGTTGTTGTTGTGGGGATAAGACAGAAAGCAGGAGAATTATGTAAGCCGCTTTAAGTTCTTTAAAGAAAAAGGGCATGATACAAATTTAATAAAATAAATAAATAATAAACACATATATATCATTGCATATATAGTAAAGTTGTTCCTGCCTCCTGAATAATTGTATTAATTGTCTCTCTGCTTCTGCTCAAGTTACTAGGAAGAATGTGTAGACCACTAAAGTTTGAACTTTTCTCAGCTCTTTTTCCACTTGTGAATTTGTTCCAGTTCAGGCATGTAACAGTCTAACAATTTCAGACCATTTCTCCTTACACATATTTCCATGTGTGTTTTTCTAACTATATGCATTTAGATTCACAATTTAAAAGTATGCATTTTCTCCCACTAATTAAAATGGTTTCAGGCACATTCTTTTATCGTACCTTTTGGTTCATATTCTTTGTTCAAATAGTTTTGAACACACTGTTTGGTGCACATATTGGATTTGGAATTGTCCAATTGTAAATGCCATTTCAGCCTATGTTTAGTTCTAAGAGTTGTAAATTGGGTAAGCTGTGAACTGTGCAGAAAGTTTTGTCTATTGGATGGTACAGAAGATAGATAAATAGTTTGCATACACTTACAACCCCAAGAAATTTCTTCCACATCCTTACTTACAAAGGCATTTATCTTTTAATTGTTTCATATTTTAAAGGCATGTCTAAATGGGAGCTTTCCATCCTATTGATTTATTATTATAGTCTATAAACTACGGGTGGAAACCTGTAGCTCTCCAGATGCCCTGGCCTATAGCTGCCATGATCTCTTTCCACTAGCTAAGGAGTTCTAGACCAAAACAAATTGCAGACCAGCTGTGAATTTAACTGAAGCATGGGAAGAATATCCACGAAAAAGGAAGCATTATTTTGTGACTCCCCACTTTCCTGAGTGGTTAGATTTTCCAGGCGGCTAGGCAGCCTTTTACGGGCTGTGTGAGGAGAGAAGACATATGGCATGCGTTGAATCTCCGTATACAAGTGCACTCGCTGCTGAGCATAGAGGAGTTGGCAAGGAAGCAGGTTTCTTTACAGCAAAATGAAAGAAAGGTGTACTCATGGGAACCCACTCCATACTTGCAATAATTGCTTGGCTCATTGGTCAAAAGCTGTCCGTTCATCATGCTCACCTTTGCAGTGAGCCAGAATCAATGTATTGCAAATATACCATTAAGTTTAGGATGTACTGAAAGCTTCAGAACATGAGCAGAAAGAAGTACACAGACCTTCCTGTGTGCCCCCCCCCCGCACACACACATTCAGTCATCCTACTGCCTAGATCCTTTGCCCTCTAGAAAGAAACTTTACTTGAGCAGCCTCCATAACTCCATTGCCACCACTGCTTCTCAGAAGAAGACTCTGCAGAGTCCATCTTATTGGAGCTCACATGGGGCAATTTGTTGCAGCAACTCTCCTATGAGAGAAAAAGCTGAAACTACTTAGCTTAAGGCAAGTAAAGGGGAAACATGAGGCAGGTATATAGAAGAAGCATGGCGTGGCTCTACTTTTCTCCCTCTCCCATAATACTAGAACCTGGGTCATCCCATGGAAATGATTGGTGGGAGAATCTGGACAGAACAAAGGAAGGACTTATTCACACTGTGCATAGTTATACTATGGAATTCAGTTTCATGAAATATAGTGATGGCCACCAACTTGGATGGCTCAAGGAGGGGACCAGACAAATTAATGAGAAAATGGCTATCAGTGGCTACTGAATCTGATTTCTACAAGCTGCCTCCAGTAGCAGAGGCAATATGTCTCTGTACACCGGCTGCTGGGAAACCTGAGAGGGTGCTGGTGTGCTCGTATTCTGCTTCTGGGTTCCTGAGGGCAGCTGGTTTGCCACTATGTGAGCAGAATGCTGGACTAGAAGGGACCCTTGATCTGACCTCTCAGAGCTATTCTTACATTCTCTGAGTAAATAATGGATCGATCTGGGGTAAGTTCAGCCATCAGTCCTCCATACTGTGGATGCTTTTTGAAAGCCTGCTGCAAACTGGAAATGCAGTCCCATACATGTTGATTCTGAGCAAGTCCTATTGGGTTCAGTCCAACTTTCACCTTGGCTAGTGGGTTGGGATTGCAGTCTTACACCTCTGTCTCTTACATGGTTATATTGGGTGAAATCTAATTACGTTTTCCTGCTGATGGATCTGCTTTCATCAACAGAACAGAATTTTAAACAAAAAACAGAAAAAACGAACAAAGAGCCTTTATATCAACTGGTCAAGCATCGGATTCTTCTATACAGTTTCATGGCTCCAAGCTCTGTAAGGGCATGAAATGGATGCCTTTTGCTTTCCCCTTGGGCACTGATGGCTCCATCTGCTGGTGTGACCGCTTTCTAGGCGGGTGGCTCCTACAGCCTTTCAGAACAGTCTGACACCAAACATTGGTTTTGGTGAATGAATAACCAAAGAACTGTCCATCCATGAATAACCAACGAGCTGTGGGGGCTGACAGGGGGAAAGGGGCCAGAAGAAAATGACACGCTTTAATTTGGTCCATATACAGAGGGAGATGTTCTGATGGTGAAACCCTTTGGTGGCATCAGATACTAAGAGGCAGAGCTTTTGGTATGCTGGTGGTAAGGAAAGCTGAAGGCTGCTGCTTGGCCTTGACGGCGGACTGGAGTTTTCTGTGGGAAAAAATTTCAGAATCCTCCAAAGCTGTTCCTCAGAGGAGCTCTGCTCCAGTGCTCTGGAGGCTCAGCTCTTGGGAGGGCCTGCCCTCTCCTTCACAAGGTAAAAATAATGCATTCTCAATATCAGTGAATTTATGATTGTATGAAGCTGGCAGGGAAGATCAGTGAATCCCATGTCCTTGGGGTCCTCATCCATTATGCTGTGCATTTTGAGCTCTATGGGAGCTATCCATGGTACTGAACTCGATCCTGAAAATGGATTCATTACTATGGAGCATCATGGTAGGTCCTATAAAGCTTAAAATAATCGCTTCAGTGGATTAGAAACCCCACTGACATTGGGGTCACCAACCTCCCATAGAAGCTGCTTGTATTGAGTGAGCCTTTACAGCCACCTGGCAGGATCTTCTACTGCCAGCAACTTTTCATGGAAGGAGCAGAACTGTCTTTGTAGGTGAGTCAGCTTTATGGTAAGATGGAACCATTTTTTCCTGTTTGCTAGTCAGATTCAACCAAAAGGTTAATGCATGAAGGGTTAAAAGCTTAATTAGAATGCAGTGGCCTGGAAGACAGATGCAGTTTTGAACTCAGGAAATGGAAACTTAGTTGGCAGAAATGAACAAGAAACTACCCTGCTGACTGGGCGGAAAAAAAGGGGCGTGCAATACTAGGTAAAGGGATTCAGGAAGAGAGATGGAGCTGCTTCAACTGGAGAACGGATTGAGGGACATAGATGAGTGCTGGTAAGAGAAGGGGTCTGTTCAGAAGACATGCTAAGCCATCCTGGGAATAAGCCACAGGGTGCTGCTTGTCTGGACCCCTCTTTACCCCTCCTTTGCACTTATTCCCCTCATCGGTATCCTGCAGGAGAGTGTAAAAGGACCAAGTTCCCTCCCCATTGCCCGCCACATCCATGAAATGGTTGGGGCTGACCATGGCTCCCCACCCTCAACTTCCCACTCTTTCCTGCTGGACTGTCAGCTCGGTTTTCTCAGACCTGTTTTGACAGCTATGGGAGTCCCTTCCAAGTGCCACAGTAGCACTTTGGAGGGACTCTCCATGGTTGCCCAACTTTGTATATTTGCTGATTGCAATGTTGTTTCCAGCAATTCTAAATACCTGCAGAAAACATTTCATTAAAAGCTTTTTACCTACCCGTATGTAACTGCAAACATTTGCAGTTATGTGGGTGTAGGAATGAAGAGACCCAGGTACTCAACCTGGATGTTGCATAGGCTGCAGGTAAATTTCGTTCTTTCATTTGTTTGTTCATTCATTCTTTTATTCTTTTGTTCTTTCTTTTTCCTTTGCTAACATCTCACAGCTGTCAAAACGTGAGCTGTCTAAAGTAACCAAAGGTCTGAGTGTTCTTAGCTTGAGAAAGGCAGTGGAAGCTTGTTCTACCCCTTCATAGCAAGGTCTTCAATGGGAGGGTTGGATCTCAGATGTTCTGAAGTTGTCCCCAGGTTTGCATTTATTCCCAAGATTCTGGCATCTTGGAATCAATCAAAAGTGCAAATTACCTCATTTAAAGGAGTAGTTAACTTTGACAGCTGTCAGAATTAAAGCTCCATTTTTAAGGTGGTATTTTAAAAGGTTTAAAAGATTTCATTTAATTTGGAGGAAAGGCTGGGAACTATGCTAGTATGGAAACTCTATAGACACCCTTCTGCACAGTGCCTAACCAAGTCTCCCCTTTCTAGCATCCATGCGAGCGTGAATGTTCGCAGTTGCACACGTGTAGGTAATTTTTTGAAAAAAATCAAACATATGAAAATTACTGAAAACCAGAACAAATAACGTTCCTTGGCAGGTGCTCAAAGACACTGGTGGGGTATTTTAAAGAGACTGTCTGTGCATTTCCCATGGGCAACTGGTTGGCCATTGTGAAGAGAATGCTGGACCCGATGGACCCTTGGACCCGATGGACCCTTGGTCTGATCTAGTACAGCTATCTTATATTCACGGGAAGACTTTTAACACAGTGGTGGGAAATGTGTGGCCATCCGTTGTTGGACTACAACTTCAATCAGCTTTTCTCAAAGCAGCCAGTGGTATGGGATGAATGGACCCTTACATTCCAGTAACACCGGGAGAGCCACAAGTCACCTGTCTTGTGTGAACATCTAGCTTGATCCTGAAAGGCAGAGATCCAGAAAGATACCACATTGTTATGTTGTGCCATGCTGTTTATATCAGACGTGGAGTAGGTGGGTAGGAAGATTCATAGGAAGGTTTATCACAGATCAGGTTAGATGTTTTCCCCCATCTAACCCAGTATTGTCTCCTCTGACTGGCAAAGCTGTTCATGGTCTCAGGCCAAGGACTTTCACATCACCTGCTAACTAGTCCATTTTACCTGGAGACAGCACAAATTGAACCTGAGATCCTCTGCATACAAAACATGTGCTCTGCCACTCAGCTACAGCCCCTTCCTTGGTGTCGTAAGAGCAATAGCTATCAAGACTATTGTCTTTCAAAGAAAGGTGCCCAATCCTAAGAAATAATAACACCACCGCTGTCTGTCAGGCTTTGGAAAAGCTCGCTGCTTGGTATGATGCTTTGTTTTCGTGCCCTAGATGGCTCGCTGCTAAAATATTCATGCAGCATTCTCGTCCTGCGAGTGAGAAGTGATTTCCAAGTGATACCGTGTTCCATCAGTTCCCAGAGGACCAGCCAGCAGCACATTGCACACAGCACCCCACTCCATGCTTTGCGAACGGAGCCTTCCGACTACTTTCACACAGTTTTATTCTTATGCAAAAATAAAAATGGCCAGGAAGATTGGTTTAAGACCCAATTAGCCAAGAGGCTTTAGAGATGTATCTTAAGTGACCAAGGCTTTTCCTTCTGGCATGGCTGAAGTCAGACAGCTAAAAAGAGAAGAGACACATGTCCTTTGCTCTCTTAGCTCTGCTCAAGTATTCTGAGAAATTCAATAATACAAACGATGATTTGGCAATGCACATGCTCTAGATCTTCATTATCATTCGAATAAGTGAGTTTTTAGTACAAAGCCCGGGTGTGTGTGCGTGCGTGCGTGCGTGTGCTTCTTTTTTATGTTAATGTAGGTATCCAAAATGTAGTAACTATCATCATTCCTATGTGAATGCTGGAAATAAATATGGGTGGGATACACCCATGACAGTGAAGGATGACAGTTGCTGTTCCTGCCCCCAGGTATATCATTAATAGGTTTTGCAGTGGGGGAAGGACCATCACGATGGCCAAGGCTGTGGGTTCATAAAACAAGCCAAGTGGCACCACCGTTCAGTTCAGAGGCATTATGCCACTGAATCATGGACAGGAGATCAGGGCTGTTGCATGTCTTTCAGTCGAAGGGCTGTCCTGCAGTTTGAGAAACTCTGGGGGGTGCACCCCCGTGTAGGGTGAGGAGGAAAGTCAAAGGAAGCTGGGCCAAAGGCAAAAGAAGTAGGACTCAAGTCCCAAATATCAGTGGATGCTGAAAGTTCCAGTGTTGGTGTTTCCAATCAGAGGTGCAGTCGAAACTGGGCTGGAGCTGTCCATGGTCCTGAAAATGGCCAAGCTGAGTTCAGCACAGGGACAATTCCTCCCAGTATTCTACTCCACCGACATTAAAGCCACCAGTCAGATGCTAATATTTTTCCCTGTAAAGCACTTACTGCCGGTAAGCAAGCCTTAGGAGAGGCATTTCAGCCTTTTAGAAAGGAACAGAAAAAGTGCTCACTAGCTGGAAACCACCAAATGATGGATGGATGAGAGAAAGGTGTGAGGACAGTGAAAGGGAGTTCTGATCTGCACGGAGTATTTCAGCTGGAGTCTAACCTGTGCTAGGTAGACGGGAACTAGCACTTCATGTGATGTGGAAGTGATCCTTCCATTAATGCAGCCCAAAATAGCATTTGCCTTTTTTGAAGCCGCATCACATTGTTGACTCATAAGTCGACTTGGAAAGCCAAAGGCATTACCGTAATAACTGTGGGCAAGAGATGATCAATAGATGGTATTTTAAAAATACTGAACTGCCTTTCTTATGGAAGAAGGGACAGACACAAAATGTGCCCTTGTTACCTTTTCATCCTTCTGATCTTCAGCTATGTCAGTGCTATGCCGTTTTATTTTCATAAAATGCACATTCAGCCCTTCGACACTGACCCAGAAATAATTCCAGGATGCCACTGACCATTTATGGCTTCATGCACAAATTAGATGGTGTTTGCTCTTTCTGGGGGCAAGCAGAAGGGTGGATAAATAGTTGAGCAGGGCTGTCAAGGACTGGGCATTTTGAAGGTCATTCATTCATTGTCAGTCAATAGACAACTTGCTGGCATATAACGATGATGACAAACATTGTTCCCATAACTGACAAAGTTCCTTGTCATCTATTGCCAAAGTGGTTGGTAGCGATATTACAAGATGCACTTAAAGACTCTGGTGCCACGCATCCATTCAGCCGAGAATCTCAAAATTTGTCCACCATGCTTGTGAGCAGAGACATGGAGGTGAGCAATTCTCTAAAATGTTTTACAGGGAGGACATATTATCCAACAGATTCCCGGGGTGGGACTCACCATGAGCAGCATTAGCAGCACTGCTTCTTTCTTTTTCCTCAATCCTCACCCACCTGCCACTGCACCTGCCCACAACACCAACTCTGTGGACAGGCGGGTCAACATTTTGCATCCTTCACATGCATGCATATGAATGCCAGATGTTGGGAAGCAGGAGCAGCACTGTGCTCATGTCTGGCTTGTGGCTTGAGGGAATGTGAAGGAACCAATTTGCTCCCACATCTGGAGGCCAGTTTGCCAGCCCTGCACTGGAGTCAAGTCAGTATGGTGTAAGTCAAGGCAGCTCATGGACTTCAATCTCTAAAACAGGCTGCAAGTGATGCATTAGAATGATAAAGATATTGGCATAAAATGGACAATTGTATGAATCAGCACCCCCAAATGCATGTGACCCTCATGCACTTTGTGCAAATTGGTACTCCAAAGACTACAGCGTCATCTCATGATTTGCATGAATCAGGTAATGGCCATATGGTTTTTGGTGCCCATGTGCCAAAATATGAAAACTACTGAGTAAATTTATGCAAATTCAACAATAGTGAAATTTGCACAATTTTCTTTAGTATTTTTTTAGACACAAATAGCAGGTCTTTGAGACTGAAGCCCATAGAAAACACTGCAACTCAGTCCACTTCTGATCATCAGATTGGAAGCAGGCAAGACATCTATCACATTTAATCCCAGACTTCGTAATAGCACATAGAATCATAGATTTGGAAGGGGCCATGAAGGCCATTGGGTCCACCCCCCTGCTGTTGCAGGACACCACGTTACACCATCCCACTCAAATGGCTGTCCAGTTTCTTTTTGAACGTCTCTAGTGTGGGAGAGCCTACCAGCTCTCTAGGTAGCTGGTTCCCCTGTCATATTGCTCTCACATTGAGGGAACTTTTCCTGATATCTAACTTTTCCTGATATTCTGAACCTGGGTTGACACACCTTTACCTGATTATTCCATGTCCTACACTCTGGTATCAGCGAGACGAGATCTTGACCTTCCTCTTTGTGACAGCCTTTGAGGTACTTATAGAGGGATATCATGTCCCTCCTCAGTCTTCTCTTCTCAAGGTTGAACATGACCCATTCTCTTAGTCTCTCATTATAGGGCAGTGTTACCAAACCCTGGATCATTTTTGTTACCTTCCTCCAGTTTGAGAAGTTGCTGTTGAAGGGCATTCTTTGTGTCTGATTTAGCAGCCAATTTTGGACACAACTAATTGTTTTTCTATCTAGTCTAGTTTTTCCTGATTTTCTTATCAGAATGTTGTCGGCATTATGTCGAAAGCTTTGCTGAAGTCTAGGTAGATTATGTCCACAGTGTTCCCTCTGTCCATTTGGGAGGTTACCCAGTCAAAAAATGAGATTAAATTAGTCTGACAGGATTTATTTTTGATAAATTCATGTTTGCTACTATTAACCACTGCATTTTCTTCAAGATGCTAGCAGACTGATTTTTTAAATAATTTTCTCCAGAAGTTTTCCAGGGACTGATGTCAGACTAACTGGTCTATAGGTCCCAGGTTAATCTATTCCCCCATTATGAAGATATGGGCAATGTTAGCCCCTCACCAGCCATCTGGCACTTCCCCTGTTTTCCAAGATTTATCAAAGATAATAGCCAGTGGTTCTGAGAGTTCCTCTGCCAGCTCTTTTATGGCTTTGGGACGGAGTTCATCAGTCCCTGGAGATTTGAATGTGTTTATTCCATCTAAGTATTCTTTGACCATTTGTCTGTCAATCTTGGGCTGCTATCTCTTACTTTCAGCTTATACTTCCTCTTGGTTGTAGATTTTCTTGTGGGAGAAGACTGAGATGAAGTAAGAATTGAGTTCTTTTGCCTTTTCCTTGCCATCTGTTATCTCTCTGCCATCCACTTTAAGTAGCTGGACACCCTTCCCTTTCACATGCCTTTTGTTTTGGAAGTATCTGAAGAAGGCTTGCTTAGCATCCCTTGCTATTCTCAGCTCATTTCTTGCTTTAGCCTCCCTGATGCCATCCCTGCAATTCCTTGCTATTTGTTTATACTCTTCCTTCATGGCCTGGCCCTTCTTCCACTTCCTGTACATGTTCTTTTTTTCTTTCAGGGTGTCACTTAATTTTTTGTGGAGCCTGAGTCTGTGTGTGTGGATGGCAGAGAAATACTGTAATTTGGGGAATGAGTCTTCTTTACATCAGAAGTATTAAACCTCAGGCTTGCAGGCCAGACTGGGTTCACCTGGGATTCTAATATAAGGACACTATCAATTTAGGCAGATGAATAAATTGCAACCCTAACCCTAAACCGAAACCATCAAAATGTTTTGCAATGTTGTAGGGGCTCCAAGATCACCGCAGATGGGGACTGCAGCCAAGAAATTAAAAGATGCTTGCTCCTGGGGAGGAAAGCTATGGCAAATCTAGACAGCATACTAAAAAGCAGAGACATCACCCTGCTGACAAAAGTGCGTATAGTCAAGGCTATGGTTTTCCCAGTTGCAATGTAGGGCTGTGAAAGCTGGACCATAAGGAAGGCTGAGCACCAAAGAACTGAGGCCTTTGAACTGTGGTGCTGGAGGAGACTCTTGTGAGTCCCTTGGACTGCAAGGCAATCAAACCGGTCAGTCCTGGAGGAGATCAACCCTGACTGCTCTTTAGAAGGCCAGATACTGAAGATGAAACTCAAATACTTTGGCCACCTAATGAGAAGGAAGGACTCCCTGGAGAAGAGCCTAATTCTGGGAACAATTGGTGGCAAAAGAAGAAGGGGACAGCAGAGAATGAGGTGGCCAGATGGAGTCACTAAAGCAGTCAGTGTGAGCTTAGGTGGACTTTGAGGGATGGTGGAGGACAGGAAGGCCTGGAGGAATGTTGTCCATGGGGTCATGATGGGTCGGACACGACTTCACAACTAACAATAACAAAGTGTTTTTATTTCAAATATTTTCATGATGAGGCTTACTCACGGGGTGTAATTTAACAGTGTGGGCTTTTATACACCCGTGAGTGGATGTAGAAACAAGAGTGCAAATAAAATAATAATGAATTGTTTTCATGGGTGTATTTTATCAGTGTTACATTCTGAATATTCAGGGACAAAATTAATTGATGCAACTTTCCATGTGTGTTCAGTCTAGAAATGCGAACACTGTTTTATCATGGGATTTCAATCATAGCCCCCAGGAAGGGAAAAAGATTGTTTTCCCAAACACATTGGAAAAAATAAATATTTTCTTCAGACACCTAGGAATGTTCCCCCTTTTGTTTTACAATACACAAATGCCTTTTCTTCTTGTTCTATACATGTAAATTGTGACCACCACACAAAACAAGGGTGGAGAACAGTGCAGAGGCCAATTCTGTAAAATACCCTTCCTTGAGCAAAGGAATCTCACTTGCAGGCCAGCCTGGGCTTCTCTGGGATCCCAAGATGAAGCCACCATCCAGAAAGCCTTCTTCACGGACTGCCAAAACCATGATTGGGCATTGCAGTAGCCCAATACAGAACAGCTGCAAAAATGTGGGGAGCTGGAAACAGGATCATGTCATCCTCATTCTTGATAATGATTCATTCTGCTAAAAGACTGAATTCAAGCCAGACATGTAAAACTGTAATTGCAGAAGATCTGCACAGACAACAGGGGAATATACCTTTTGCAAGGTTCCTGGTTTTTTGTGCACAGAGATCTCATTCACATGCAACTTTACAGCCCTAGAGTTGGTTTTTAAAATGTACAGTTCCTGGGCCATGATAACCTTTTGGACTATTTAAAAACCTGCTTGAAAAGTAGAACTCCTAAGAGATAAAGCAACGCATCAGGATGCTAAAAACATTAAGCAACAATTTGGAAAGTCTGCATCAACCGCACAGCGTGTCGTCTTGTTTCTTGTTTTTAACAAAAGCTGATGGATCTAATAAGCAAGAGTTTTCATTTCAAGGGCAATTTAATTTAAACAAACCCAACCTGGCAGTAACCTCGCATTGTTATTGCTAGTATTCTAAGCAATTAGCTAGCTTTAGTGCTAATTGACAAGCTCTTACAGCAAACTACTTATGAGACCACGGTGTGCTTCTTGGCAACTCTAGGTGGCTTGGGAGGCAAAACTGCAATCCTTGGATGGGTTATTTAAGTTCAGTTTGATGCTAAATGAGCTCACTTTATTGTTATTTTTAAGAAGTTGTTTGTAGCTTGGGACGGTTCATTTCCACCCAGAAACCGACTCAGAGATATGCAAAAGGGTGATCCTAAGCTGCACACCAAGAATAGAGTCTTTGTCCCTGCTGCACTGCCTTCTTTGTTTGAATCACCAATTGGCACTCAAAATAATTGCAGATTCCACTGATATGGAAGTGGTTTAGTTTATCTTTTCTACAGGGCCCGTTCTCCTCCTTACTTTCAGCAGACACTCCTGCTGCAACCCTTTCTTGTGAATAATTGCTGACAGGGCGTTTACATTCTCACTCCTTTTCCACATGATGAGCAATGTATGCTGCTACTGCATTCAGCCCCCTATTAGGGGTGGGGAGCTGACATACAGGCACCGTGAAGATGTGCATCGTGTTTGCAGGCTGGCTTGCACGGGGAGCAGCATTGCTGGGCTATAGAAGGCTTGCTCACACCCCACCCCTCCATTAGCTGTGACCAGAACTATGCGCAGCAGAAACTATCCAGTGTGGTGCAAATTGCATTGTGCTTGTGTAAATGAGCTCGGGCACAAAGCTTAGAGTACTTGCAGGCACGACTAGTTACCCCAGAAAACCGCCTGGACCAGCAAGCACTACTGGCATGGCACTAGAGAAGGTTTGTGCTAGTGCAACATGGTTAATGACAGCAGAGGTTTTGTTTTGGATACCGCCCAGTAATCCAAGTGTTGTCTCCATGATGACTCCATCTTTTCGGCTTGCAAAGGGAAATATCAAAGAGAGAAGCAAGGATATTTCTTCATATCATAAGAATGGACCCACTCCAGAGACTCAGTGTGATTGGACGGCCTAAAAATACCCCAAATAAATAAATAAATTACACAAAAGGGCCATATCAAAAAGTATTTTAATCGCAAAATAAGATTTTAGGATGATTGCTGCTTATTCTCAGAAATATGCTGCACTGTCTCATTTCCAGAAACTCCATCATGCATGGGAGGAAGTGCCTCTCAACATTTCTGTCTTCTTTCAGATGACGACACTGGTTTGTTAATGTTATAACTATGGTGGAGGCAATATTAAGAAACCCATATTCTTTTTTAAGACTCTTTAAAAAGATTTTTGCAAAGCTTGCATCCAAAAAGCCAAGCCAAGCCAAGCCCCTGAAGGTTGCAACTCAGGCAAGGAGTGTGAGTAATAGCCAAGTTTTGTTCCTTAACATTTAAATGTTGTTCTACCCTTACAAGTTTACATCTCTTCCAAAATGGATCTTTCATGTCCAACCATGTGCATATAATGCTTTGATAATTAATATAGTGAAGCCAAATTTTAATTACATCTATGGAAGATTAATAATTCTTGAGCACAGATGGTGTTTGTATTTTAAAAAATATTCTTAATATGTGTGGCTAAAAGAAACTCAAGTGTGTTGTATATGGACTCAATGTCAGGGGAAAAATGGAACATGTTGAATTTCAGCCTACTGATAAAGCACAGAGCATTGAGCTAGGAAAAAGACAGCTGCCCTAACATCATCAGGAGCTTTCTTCCTCCTAAAAGAGATCCTACAATGAAACCACATTTTATTCTTTTATGGAGTAGGGTACTATAGACTCAAGAGATCACATTCCTCCTGCTCCTTGTTGCTTGTTGCAGGTGGAGCTGTTCTGAGCAGGGCTTCTGATAAAAGTCTCAATTCTAGGACAGGTCTCTGAGGTATATCTGATACTCTTCCTTTTTAGGTAAATGATTTGAATGAGACATCCCAATCATGAAATTCCTAAACTTGCAAAAAACTGCTACATGCACTCAACAGATACAAAAGTAGGAATCCCAGGGGAAGTTCAAGAAAATGGGCAGTCATCAGGGATTTTGATATGGCCTATTTTCTGCAGCTGGGAGATGCAGAGTTGATGGGACCACCTGCTTCTCAGTCAGGGACATCTTCTCGGAGAAGGAGGCATCAAGGGAGGATACGGAAGGGGACCGGTTTCCCTGGGTGTGTCCCAAGCTGTAATGTCCACTGAAGAAGGTGGAACAGAGACAGTCAGTGGAGCATTGCTCATGTTTATGAGCTAGTTTCCTTGTCTGATAGTGATTTTTAGAAGCTACTTCACTTATTAAAATGAGAGCCACTAGAAGTAGAAGTTGCTGGACAAATGTCTTTCTAACCAGAAAGGTTTCCTTTTCTTGGTACTTGGTACTTGGTACTATAAACTCTCTGAACTTCTATATTCCAAACCTGACTTTGCTTAGATCTGTTCTTAGGAAACCCAGAGACCAATTCTGGTTAGGAAACTGCAATGTAATCTGTTCTCTGCTGATTAATTTTAAGAAAGTAAAAGCTCAAAATCAGTTATTAGAATTACTGCAATAAAAGCCTTACTGAAACCTGAGCTTCAGCATTAAGAAGTCAAGACTTGACACATGATCTGTTCTCATCTCCCATCTCTTGGGAGGTTCAGAGCAGTAGTGAGCGTTTTTTATATAAAAATTCACAGTAACCTTTGCCTGCACTTTTATGTGCACATTTCTGTATACAAATTCCTCCAATACATGCATTTTTGCAAGAAATTTCCCTTGATATATACTGTTTTTGAGGGGGTGGTATTTTCCTTAATGTATGCATTCTTATTCAAGAACTGGATCACAGCAAGTCAAGAAGTATGAAAACCAAGGGATGGTTGCCTTCCAGTCCACATATTAAGCCAGCTGATATTAATACGAACTGAACACATCCCCCCTAATTGTGGCACACAGATTAGCTCTCACAATCTCTCGCTTTTCTCTGTGCTGCTTAAACCAATGGCAGGCAGGATCTGTTTCATTAAGGGAAAGCATGTTGCAGACACCAAGGGGAGATCTGCGCTAAAGCTCCTGCCATTTATGAGGGAGGACAGTCTTGGCATTTATGCAAAACACATTTATCACAGTTGAGGCACATGCTAATGAATCCCGCATAGTCGAAAATGTGAGCTCAAGTCACACACAAATGCAATTGTAGAAGTGGGAAGAGGTGGAAAGGGGATGGTGTGCAGGGAAATTTTCTTTTCAAAGCATTAACTAGTGCAATGAAGCAAAAGAGGCAAGACTTAAAGGGGGGGCAGCTGCTTCTGGCCCCTCACCAAAAAATCCCGGCGAAGGGAAGTGGAGAGGCTGCAGTTTGCCTTGCTGCTGTCATCCCGTGGCACAAAGCCAGTCACACCAGCACCCCCAGTTCCTCCCACCTAAAGTAAGTGTAGCCACCTTCACTGCTGGCTTTCACACAAATGAGCTTCACTAAAGTCAGTGTCATTTACTTGCGAGTAAGATCATATGAGTTACTCTGAGCAGACACGCATTTCAGCAAGTTGTTTCTTGAGCAAGAAGGCAATGGAGAAAATTGGGAATGCTTGAAAAGGCATGGCATACTTTATGTTTCAAAGGATGGAGAGTGGGAGGGGAGAGTGAAGCAACCTGGCATTTGCAAGTCGGAGAGAAAGAGAGAGGCTTTCTGTGGGGTGAAGAACGGGGGAAAGCAGCTGCAGGATCTCCCACACGTTGTCAGAAAGGACCCTTTCTATTCTCCACCAGCCCGTTGAAGGCACTCCTCCTAGCCCCAGAAAGGAACCACAGGTTTAGCACACATGGATAATATATACCAAGAGAAAAACCAGTATGTCCAAATAAGGGACATGATGGCAAAATTGCATGAGGAGCGCAGGTGGAATGAGTGTCATGGTCTGAAGTGCTGGGTTCCGAAGCTCTGCTGCGGCAGGTTTGCTTTTGGTAAGATGCAGAAATATCAGGGCTCCTCTTTGAGAAGTTCTGTCCAAGCTTTCCTGCTCCTTTGCCCAAGTGGCTCCTACTCTCAAACTTAAACATTTCAGAGATCCAACCTTAGTTCAGGTTGACCATTCCTTAGCCTCTGTGGGGCCGCAGTTTATGGGTCCATGAAAAATCTTGCCTGTAATGTATGCTGGGAAATGATGTCCTAGATGCTGTGCCTCATGGATGTGCGTTCTCTCACTGAAGGGTCACTTGAAGCGAGAGAAAAACCTGTTCTGTTCCTGACCTCGGTTGCTCCACTATCTCTCGATGTGCCCTGTACCAGATGTTCCAGTGGGCCAAGGGAACTATCGACTACCCAAACAGCTGTGCCGAAAGATGTTCTGTAGCTGAATAATTAAGAGGGCATCCTCAATTGTTCTGAGAGAGCCTGATGGAATGCAAATGAGAGAGAGGCCATTTTTTGCTAAATAAGGTGTTGTGGGCCTTGGCTCTCAGAATGCTGATCAGTGGATGCACACCATGTAGAAGTTGGTCTTGGCAGACTACAGAGTCTATTGCAAAGAAATACCACACAAGTGGCATGGATAGTTCATGAGTCACGTCTAAATATAAACTCATTCATTTTTACTGAAAAGGAGAAGGGCTAAATATACCACCAGTCTTACCGGTCCTACTAAATATACATGAGTGTTACTGATAGCTTTTTAGCATTCTATAAATGCGAGTAGTAATTAATGCATATGTAATTGGGTGTGTTTTTTCATTTTCATGCACAGCTATGATTTAATACAAGCACATTTTATGCAAATGTGTGCTGGATGGGTGCTGGCTTTTGAGCCCGTGACGTTCCACCTGCACTTGGGGAGTTTTGGATGCAGAACTGCAAATCTCAGTGCTGCAACCTTTGCGACAGAAGCTGGCTGGTTGGCAGCAGTGGGGTGCAAAGCACATGGGACTCAGCCCCAAAGCCAACAAATTAAATCATCCCCAGCTCCATTTTCCAAGCCCTGAGTGTCCATTGCTTCCAATGAGAGGTTATTTTCTAAGCTAAAGCGTGATGCAGGAGATGACCTTCGATGGGGATTGCAACTAGGGACGGGGGTGGAACTTCCCCTCCCCATATGCTGCAACACCCCCTCCCCAGTGAATCTCTGGCTATGAAACTTCTGGGGGAAAACTATTTGCATTTGTTTGGGTGATTAGGGCAAGGAATCCATTAATAAAATGGCTGATTTTATTTGAGACGGTTTGAATGAGAAATTAATTAGCCAGCTTTTCCTATGAAATGTAAATAAAGCCTAGCAATTTGTTTGCTTGCTTGCTTGCTTGATGTTTTCATATGTAGCCATGAATTAATGTAGGCACATTTTGTGCTGACTTGTACTCAGTGGGCCCTGCCTTTTAAATGCCCAGCAACGCCCCTGGCTGGCAGCCTCTCACTCAACCGACCAAGCACAAAATGGCGAGCGAGCCGTGGCCAAGGCACGTACCTGCCGAGGCACGTACCTGCAGGTGGCAGAAGAGCTGGAGCTGCCCCAGCCCGAAATGGCCGCAGCACTGACGCTAAAGCCAGAAGCTGCCTGCCAGGGGCTGCAGTGGGCAGAGTGTGGTGAGGCTTGCCCTGCCACTGCTGACCTAAGCCACCCTTTTTGGGCCGGTAAGCAGCATCAGCACCATGTCAAGAAAACAAATGGTTGCAGCAGGGGGGGAGGGGAGAGGAGGAGGAGGATGGGTGGAAACTGGGGAAGCCACTATCCTCCATTCTTCCCAGTCTAGACATCTGGGCTGTTTGCTTCAGTCAGCCTAATGGGAAGGCTGACCTTCAAGGCAGTCGTATCCTTCTCTGCAAGGCCTTTTTTACAGGGCAGCTTTTGCATTTGTGCGAACATTGGAGAGAACTCATAAAAGCATCGTATAGTCCTAATTTTTCCTGCCAAGAGCTGTCCTTTGAGGAAAACTCA
This sequence comes from Varanus komodoensis, assembly GCF_004798865.1. Taxonomy (NCBI): domain Eukaryota; kingdom Metazoa; phylum Chordata; class Lepidosauria; order Squamata; family Varanidae; genus Varanus; species Varanus komodoensis. The sequence goes on from NW_025335761.1 coordinate 47,849,557, forward strand.
AATAAAGTACCATCCCAAACTGCATTCCAGATTGCTGGTGGGGGGAGGTGGAAAGAGAAGCAGAACCAAATATAATATATCAAGAACAAGATGACGAGTTAACATTTTTCATTTAATAGCTGCTTCTTCAACAAATCACATGATACAGCCATCCATTTATAGCTAGCTGAGTGAGGCCAACTTTTCTGTCATCGTCTTCTTCTGCTTCTTTGCTGGCTTGTAAGTTTGTAAGTGGAGAATTGAAACATGTTTCTTGCCACAAAAAGAAGAGCTGTTTGAAATGGAAATTGAGGGTCTGTAAAGGTAACCCTCATTAAATTTGTTTGCCACCACAAAAGGGGGATTTGCATGCACCGCAATGGCTGAGAACTATGGCTCTCTTTTGACTTGTCTACCTCATATTCTTTCAATCCAAACAGAACAGACCAAATAATTTGTTTCCATGTAATTTTGTGAAGGCTTCAGAGGTCTGAAATCCCTGATAATTGTGCTATGCTTAGTTATGATGATAAATCACAGTGCATTTTTCTGCTGCACCTGCTAATCTCACTTTGCAGTCCAGGGCCTCTGTGTGCACCGAGGGGTAAACTGCACAGCGACCCCCCACACAGCAATGTCACAGCCAACTGGCTGAGGACGTACTTGAAGCATATTGCTTTAAAGTCATCCTTGCTTTGTGGAGACTGGATTTGCCATTGGGCAGGTGAGGCCTAATGCTGGCTCCTTCAGCTGAATTAGAAATCAAACCATAAACGTGTGAAGGAACGGGACAGTCATATAATGCATCTGTCTACATTTTGATAGCTACTTAGAACAACACGGAGGCCCATCTTGGAACAAAACAGAAGCATGTTCCCTGTCATAATGGAAGGCAAGAAGGAATTCAAAAAGCAATGGCTGGCATAGACACCCTACTTAGCTGAAGACAATCATGAATAAGTAAGTTAATGATAAAGCAGTAGCATCTACCATGCACAGGCCCAACATTTTACTTCCGCCCGCGGCTGCGTGGCGCTCTGAAGAGCATCCATTACGAACAGGCATGAAAACGAGCACTCTCAAGCGCTCTCCCCGACTCTCCATGGAAACGGCTCCCTTCCTTAGGCAGCCGTGATGGGAAGAACAGCAACCTCTTCGTGTCACTAGGAGGACGTTGGGTTGTGACCAGCTATAGCCTACATAGCACAGACCTGTTGACACAAGCAGTACTTCAGTTAGACCCATACTGGGCAGAATCCACTGCGTATGAGTGGCCACCATTCTGGAGGAACATTCCTCGTGCATGGAATAATACCAGATGAATTTTCAAGAAAGGGACCCTGATGTTCCAGGCCTTTGTCCTCAGCCATTTGCTACTGAGAAGCTCTCGTCAAGAGAAATCCTTAGCAACTTCCGTCTCTGCTGCTAATGGTGAACGCTTGCATATCTCGGCAAGATTGGACATCCAGTGAAGACACCCTTGCCCAGGGCAGACTGCCACGCACCTTCACACTTTTCCAATGGTGGTACTTCAGCACATGGACCAGATACAAGAAGGTGACATACCAAACAACATGCTTCATGGAAGGGGTGTTGAACCTCCTTCAGTCCGAGGGTCACTTTCAATTGCAGTTCAATTTGTCTTGGCCATATTCCAGGGAGAGGATGTTATGTATTTTTATTACTTTATTTCTGTCTGTCTGTCTGTCTGTCTGTCTGTGCTGAAAGTCTCCAGGTGGTTCACAATAATTCATCAAAGTACAATAAAAAGCATGACAATTCAACATGCAAAATTTAAAACAGCACTTAAACCATTTGAGCAACTAAAACAATTACCTACACTGTCATAGCAGCTATCTAGTAACCAAACAATATGCAGTCTATGTGAAGTACTGTAGAAATAAGCAATTAAAATGCTTCCAGTTTAGAAATTTTGTAGATTTAAAATATTAAAAACTGATTTTTTCCACAATTTCGTGGATTCAAAAATTTTTAAAATGAAAAATGTATGGACCAATAAGAAACAAGGCCAAACCTCAGCATGGATTAACAATCAGTACGTGCACTCCAATGGACAAGGAAGCTGCATTACGGAATGTCAGGGCTTGTTTCACCTCATCTTGTCTTGCAGTCATTCAGAAGATGCACTGATGCATGGCAATGTTTCGCATATCTCCACAACCGTTGGCTCTTCGTCATGCTTTTATGAACCGTTAGGGAAATGGCCTCCGGTCCTCCTGGGTCGTGTCCCCTAATGCTCTTTCCAAACAGTTGCAAGTCCAAAGGACTCTAAATTCATACATAATTTACAAGACATTTGAATTGATTATCCTCTGTTCCAACATTATATTAATATTAGTAGCATTTCATTTCTATACCAGCCCATACCCAAAGCTCTCTGGGTGCTTCCGAAGCAATTTCTACAAATTTTGGATTCCCTGATGGGGCTTTAAGTGTTGGGATTCTTTGCAAGATCGACATGAACTTGGTGCCTCTCATTTTCAGAGCTGCAGGTGTACAATGTGCTTGTTGAATCTCTGGTGAAATAGAATGTCCATTAGCTTTCATATATTGTAAGCATTGTATGTTTGGATGCCATGTGAGATAGGAATATACTTTGTAATAAAACGTGTAAATTTGGTTGCCTCTTCCTCTTCCTTTCTTTTTGTATACATATTAGAATGGAATAATACTTCAACTGTGAGTTTTTAAGCACTTTTGGTTGGCTTTTTCTAGGTGCATTCTTCACTTTATTTAGGACGCAGTCCTATGACTTCCAGATACTGTCTAGGTGGCCATAGGATAATTCAGTATCCCAGCTCAGAGAAGTGGAAGTGGGACTGCAAGCTTGGAGTGTCCTCCTCTGCCTGCACAGCCAGGACAGCTCTTCCCGTGGCCACTGTAAGACCAATGTTAGAGCTGCCTTTAGTGGGAGTGGAGGAGTGTGAGGCACCTCCAGCACTGATTTCTGCCATCTGAGTATTTTGGGGTGGATGAGCAGCACTGCACCCAATTCTACCTACTTCCCTCCCTCCCTCCCTCCCTCCTTTGGACGCCTGCAATCCCTTGCATGGATAAGGCTACGGACAATCACATTAGATGGTACCTTTACACAGAGTCACAGTCACTCACGTTCTACCAGGCCCCATTTTAAAATCAACACTCTGAAATCAGAGACCCATGCACAACGCAGAGCGGCTCCGCTCCCTCAAAGCCTTCCCTCTCCCTTCTGCTTTCATACAAAGCAATGAGTTAGCTAACCAGTTCCTTGAGTAAACGGGATTGAATTTGCCCTGCAAAGCAATTTGTTCATCCCACATGCATGACAGTTAATGGTTACTTTACCTCCATACATATTTTCATTTTGAAATGGAAATAATTTTTTTTGCCTATCTGACACATTTCACCACTCATCCTTGGTCTATTTACAGCTGCAAATTAAGGCATAATGGGTTTCAGCTGCTGTTCATCCCAGGTTGCATTCCACTGCCCAAAGTGCCAAGACATAATTTCTAGAAAGCAATAAATAGTGCATGGAAATTGTCATTTGGAATTGCTCAGATGTGATCTTTTAGGGAGGTGGATAGGAAGAAACAGATAATAGGAAAGGGGGGAAAGCCCTATGAAATCAGTCAAAGAAAGGGAACTCCATGCTTTGCATAGGCAAAGGACACAATCTTATGCATGTTTAGACAGCATGGCTACCTGGGGAATGCTGGGAGTTTTGTCACTTTTTCTGTCTAAGCATGCATAGGATTGCAGCCTAACCTGCTAGACATTAGAAATCCTTTATTCCAAGGATGGTGGTTCACATATCGTATTTGATCTACTTATTTCATCTACGTGAAGCCTTGATCTGTTAGGATCTGGGCCATGCTGGTGGCCAGAACCAGAATAACCTACACAATATTTTCAGGATCTGTCCCAGGACCTGCTGGAGCTCTTAGCTTCTTGATAAGTGCCAGCAGGGAACCCTGGTGAGTGCCAGCTATATAAAAGCAATCTCTTCCCTCTAGAAGTGGCTTCAGCAGCACAGATTCCTCTGCTGCTGTCCCTGCTTCTTGCCTGGCCTGTATCCAGTCTCACTGTACACATCCTTTCTCACCACGTCCTGCCTTGCTGTGCCGTGTATGTGTTGCCTTGCTGCCTTGCTGCGTTGCCTCAGCATTGCAGGTTTTCCTGCTAGCCGTGCTCCAGCTCCTGTACATTGCCTGACCCTTGCCATGTATTCAGTTGTGCCATGTATCCTTCCTTGTCACGCTGCCTCAGCAAGTCAGGTTTCCTGGTTGGCTGCTGTGCTTGCATCCTGCCTGCCCTTAGCTGCACCTCCTGGCTGCCATGTATCCTACTGTGCTGTGTACCCTGCCCAGTTAACCTGCCTCAAGTACCTGCATCTCTGGTTGGCTTCCTGTTCTTGACCCTTGGCTTGTTATTGACCAAGTCCTTGTTCTGCCCTGATATATACTTCTGGTTCCTGCCCTCAATCTGTTCCATGACTATGATTCAGACTTGCCATTAAACTTTACTCTGTCTCAAGTTCCGTTACCCTGGTCCCACTACCTCTGTCTTGTTTTCTCTGCCCACATCCTGGCCCTGGATGCTGACACAATCCAATTGGCATGCTTGCAACTCTCCAAACTCAGAAGATGATGTCCTATAACAATATACAGCAGAAGAGGTGGAAGTAATGGGCAAGACAGCCCCTCACCCCTCTTGGTCTGCAAAGCACTGATTTGGGCCATCTGGTCTGGGCCACCCAAAGGGGTATGCTGGACCGGGAGGGAAGGTGGCTGAGGTGCCATCCGCATACTTTTTTTCTGGGCAGCACTGGCCTGCTGCCCTCCGTCTCCCCAGAATGTCCTTAACAGCTCTTTCAAGATGGCTGTTATGGCCTTGGAGAAACATCTGACACAGTTCTTCCCATGCCAGCTGCAGGGAAGGAAGGACAAAGCACCATGAAAGGGAATTCCATACTTTGTGTACCGAACTTCTGAATGGCCAAGGACACGATTCTATGACTGTTTAGACAGCATGACTGGACGGGAATGCTGGGAGCTGCATTACTTTTTCTGTCTAAATATGCTTAGAATTGCAACCTAAATCATTGCAATTAGAAATTAGCTACATGGTCAACATGATTTTTCAACCTCCTACTCAGGATTGATTCAATCCTATGATGTCTGCATGCTGTCCAGTGGCCATAGGATTTCCCTACTTCTTGCTTCAAGGTAGAAATATGCCCATGTTTTGTCTGAGTGGGACCATAGAATCACAGATTTGGACAGAGTCTTATCCTGCACAATGGAAGGATCTTGTTACCAAAGCAGCACCAGCAGATGGCCATCAAACCTCTGTTTGAATAATTCCAGCAAAATATTTATTATTTATTTTATTATTTAAGACTTTTGTATGCTGTCACCACATGCCTTGGCATCTCAGGACGGCTCACAATACGTACATTTAAAATACAATAAAATGATCTTTATAAATAACAAATTTAATAAAAGATTACATAAAGACAGAAAACAAAGACAGTGACTGTTCAACAATAAAATATTAGTTTTTAAAATAGCAATTAAATAGAAAGGTTTTAACCTGGTGCCGAAAAGAATATAAACTCAGTGCCAGGCACACCTCTCCAGGGAGCGCATTCCATAATCTGGGTGCTGCCGCAGAGAAGGCCCTGCTCCGGCTGGTTGTTCTTTTTATCTCCTTTAAGGAGGGCTCCCAGAGCAAAGCCTCTCCTGCAGAGCTTAAGGGGCGCGAGGGCATGTAAGGGAAGAGGCGCTCCTTCAGGGATAGGGATTTCTGGCAGACTAAGGGAGCCTTATGTCTAATGAAGAGGGATAAAAATCGAATGAATGAATGATACTTCAAGCTCTGACCATTAGGTTGGTTGCTCTACCACACTGCCATCTTCTTTCTCATCAAGCTTCTTCCTCTTTGTCCACTGCTTCCCATTGCACCTTCATAAAATACACAATTTAAGTAATTCCAAACATTGATGCTCATGCACCATTGATTATATTGTTAAATTATTAAACATTTATTACTTAAAAACAGTTATTACTATTAGAATGTTTCTTGTAATGCTTATCTGAAATTTGCTTCATAGCAATTCCCATCTAGTGATTCTTTTATTTTTATAGATTTAAAATGATTTCTAGGCTGCTTTTAAGAGTAGTTTGCCCTATGGAACAATGGAAAACAAGTCTGCTCCAAGATTTATGTGACAGCCCTTCAGGGTTTTGAAGACCACAATGATATTTTCCCTTAACCTTCCTTTCTCCAGGCTAACCATACTCAGTTCTTTCCATGCTTTCCCAAGGGGCATTTTGCCTGGGTACTTCTACTAAGAGACGACTGTTCAGGGTGGCTCCTGAGTTACCAGCAAAGCTGCCTTGAACCAATGATTGGAGGTAGTTCATCAGAGGTGAGCAGGAATCTCAATGGAGATAACCAGAATTTACCCATAATCCAGTAATTCAGTCAAATCGGCTATGGTCTGCCATCAAAATGTTGGGGAGAGAGAGAGAGCAAGCAAGCAAGCAAGCAAGCAAGCAAGCAAGCAGGGCCAGTTTCAGAGTTCTAGGTATCCTTAAGCAAGAGATCCTCAATCAGCCCCTTCTCTGGGTGCATTTACCCTCATACTACCATTGCCAACAGAGATGAGAAGGCTCAAAAGAAAAGCATTGCATTTCTTTTAAAAAAATCCCTTTATTTTTTGTTCCTTCTCAGCACCACAATTAAAAGAAAATGGAAAAATGTAACGGTTCTAGCTTACAGAAGTTTGGATTTCAAAATGTAAATGCATTGACTTAAATATTTTATTCATAAGTCAATGTATTTACATTTTGAAATCCAGCCTTTACTCCTCCCCACCAAATGATTGCTAGGTAATCGGACTTTTATAGAAAGACTAGAGATGTAAAATTTCTGAAATAATGAAGCCACTGGGGGAATTTTTGAAAAAATTCTTCTCTGTACAATTCCCGGCATAGCTATTTCGTCCATTGTTGACTCTAACGTCTCATCTACTAAAACACATATTGGGATTTTCCAAGTCATGCTTTGCTTCTCAACAGATGGGGAAAGACACCACATCAGAACATGGAAGAAAGTGTACATTCATGACAGTTCGGTTTTCTTCTTTAGGGGCCTGCACTTCCATGTTTGTTTTAGCCAGATGCTTAGTTCTATTCAGATGCTGTAGACAGATCCCTAAATTAAAGCAGTCCTAAAACCCAGATATGACAGAATACTTGTAGGTTATCCCACTGCTAAGACCAGTTATAACAGAAGAGCATGGAAACATTATTTCATCAATATTTCCTAGTATTTTTTAGGCTTAGGTCTATAGATTGTACAGCCATAGTTTTTAATGAAGTTCCCAATTAGACCTCACTGTTGGGGAAAGCTGCTTCACCTGTACAACATTAACTCCTGTGACTAGAATAAATCCACTCAGTAGCTTGAATCCTCCAACACAGAAATGGGAAAGATCCCACTACTAGAAACAACTTTTCAAATAAATTCAAGATGCAACTCTATGGCTGTTCAACAATACTCAGTGTGAAGGATAGCTGTGTCCTGAGCTGCATATTAGTGTGGGAAATGTGGATTATTCTCATGCATCCTGAATTGAGAGGTGATATTAAGGGGTATGTGTGTGAGAGAGAGGGAAGGAGGGAGAGAACGACTGTTCATGCCACTTCAAGAAAAATCTTGTTATGAAAGTGGAAGTTCCTGACGGGGCAAAAAAAATCTGAGGAATGTAGAGCAAAGCAAAAAGCAATAGCTTCCAGGTGCAGTCTTGTGGCCATTAGAAAAACTAGGCAGCCGTAGGAGAATTTGGAGTGACCTTGATGGTGCAGTTTTGGGGTGCTCAGGGGGCAGTAAGGTGGGATACAGTCCCCACCCACTTACATAGTACTTGAGCATCTCTTCCTGGTGCTCTGGGGTGAATGATGGCTGAAATGAGCCACCAAATTCTTCAGTAGGCCTGAAGAAGCATGGAGCTGATTTTTGCCTCTGCACTCATTCCGTCTTCTATAGGATGCCCAGAATCCTCTAAACTGGGAGGATTATAGGCAGCTATGTGGGATTATACTGCCCAAGTAATTATTTACAAATGGGAATAAAATCTCAGTCTTCTGTTAATATGTAGAGATTGCTTAGAGATTCTCAAACTGAATATGGTTGCTTATCATTCCTCAGCTAACTAAATTCTCAACAGCATTTCCTTTAGACCAGTTTTTCCTCAATCAATCCCAGATGCAGGAGAGAATTTAGGGATTTTCCAAAATATCCTTACAAACAGGTACTGATGCAGGATTCCAGCCTCCTTCTACCACCAGATTTTCATGTTTCTCCTGGTTTCAGGAATGATTTCTGATGTTCATCTCACTTGTTCAGACAAAAAACAGGAACCTAAAGTATATTCTGCCAGAGTTTGCTCATAAAATTATCATGTTTGGTATAATAAATTTAAAAGTATATTCTGTCTATAATCACCAATTTAGGGTGCGATCTTGTGGCCTTCCAGCATTGCCTGGGAAGTTCTCAGATTCCTGAGTCCTGTGACCTCAGAGCTTCCAGCCTCCCCTACCTGTTGCCAGCATGGAAAGAACAGCACTGGCATCTCTCTCGCAAGGCTGCAGTGGGGCCATGGAGGGGCGTGGGAAACAGGGCTCTGAGGGGCAAGGAGGGAAGGAAGTGCAGCTTCCAAACATATTTTTATATGTTTATTTTTATTAACATTTTATTAAAATGAAAACAATAAAAACAGAATTAAAGAGCAGAGCACACATAAACACACGAAAACCCTGGCACTGCACAGAAGCAATTTACTTTTTCTTTTCACCAGGTCATCATACCAAGGAACACCATTCTTAGTACACTACCTTTTTCTCTTTTTCACCATCTGCCATATTCCAGCAGAATAAAAGATCCTGCTTTTCATTAGAAAAACTATCCAGTTGAAACCATAATAATTAGGATGCAGCAAGAAGAAAAATTTAGGTGGGCTATGCATGGAAAACAGAGGGGTCTTCAGACATCTCCTTCCTCGCCTGTGTACTTATTCTTGAATACATTAGAGATTTCACTCAACTGCACTTTAATAAATGCAGCTAATGCAGTTTTATGTCAGAACTCACATTGGTAACATATGGTGTGACATCTTGAGAAAAGCATTTTAAAATGTGCAAGGAAGACCAGGGAACATTTCCTAAAAACATTATAATTGTTTTATGATAAGATCTAAAATCAACATAGTCCAGCACTCAGTCTTTGTTGCATTGGCTGGCTGGATGATTGTGGGAAGCCCAGAGATAAGTATGATAGAGATTACTATCCGGTATTGTTTATTCCATGGTTTCCTGCACATGAAGTTGGAGGTTCATACCTATTCCCCACCTCATAATCTTACAAGAGCCAGGATGAATACTGTTATTCCTATTAGAATTCCTTGAGAAGATGTATCAGTGTGGGTTGTCTTGAGGTAATACCTCTTCTGATAAAAGACTCTGGATATCTGCAATATTCCAGTGATGTTTCTCAGAGGGGGCCCAGATGGCCAAACAAGGCACAGGTGATGGGCAGAAATGATTCATTCTTATTATTCCCACCAGCCAGGGAAAGGATGTAAGCCAGCTAGGGGGAAAGCAAGAGTTTGATCCCAAATGAAATGTCTGTTTTACTTTCAGGGAGGTATGGAAAGCACCACACTTTGGAAGCACACACTAAAAATGAAGGAGAAGGAGAATACTTTGGAATCCAAGGAATCCATTCTTTTCTGCAGGAAGAGGAGGTCATGGAATTTCAGAACCAAAACAGATCTGAGAGGAGGTTTGTAACCCTCCTTCCCACAGCACTGGGCCCCAATATGAATCAGGTCCAAATATGTATGTCTGTATTATTAGATTCATGTCCCACCATGTTTTTTTTTAAGAGCTCAAAGCAGCTTACATCATTCTCCTCTCCCTGGAGAATGCACTTTATTACCCCGTGTAGCTGTGAACCAGCAACATCTCATAACGCGTATTTGTATACACATATATTATTAGTAATACTTTAAAAAAAAACTCAATGTATTTCTGATTGTCAGTCTGTGGCTATATATTTTGTTGTTGCTTTGTGTCTTGGTTTTTTGCTTTGTTTTCCCCCTTTTTCTGTACATTTGTTCACACTTCTAGTATTATTTTGCATTCTCAGCGGTTTTTTGCTGATGCTTGGTTTTGCTGAAACATTGTAAAAATCAAATAAAAAGTTTTTGCGTCTCCCAATGATTATTAGAAAACAAGACTGTGTGTGGGGTAGTGGGAAGAACCAATAAACAGATCTTGGGATGTGTGATCTTGCTACGTTATATTAAAATTTGCAGTTCAGATTCTCCATGTATTATTAACTCATTTTTCTCCAAAAGTGCCAGATTGTCATACTGGAGTAGATGAAAATGGCCTTCCTAACATCAGGCAGCAAAAGGCTACGTTCTTTAAAAAGATGAATGAAAATGACACCTTCACATTCTGCAATTATTTTAAAAACTCTCTCATTCTTTAAATACTTGAATCCTTGAGCTTTTGTAATATCTACGCATAAGAAGGATCTAATATGTGTATGGAAGAAAAGATGCTTGGAACAAAACAATAGCTTAACGTTACAAAGAAAGTCTCTATTACCTGTAGCTCCCATGTTGCTCTGAGGGTTGGAAGGCCACCAAGTTGGCTGGAGCCGGGGGTCAGACTAGATGGCCCAGGAGCCCCTTCTGACTCGCTCTGTTTCTATGTTTCTAAGTCTGAAGACAGAACCAGCTTTCCATTGTAGCACATTCTTGGCTCTGTGAAGGGCCACAGGAAACCTCGAGGCATATTTTGGTTTTGCTGTGGGGAGAGTCATGTACTGCATAATGGCTTGCCTCTGCATTTATCTGTGTGCTGCTAGGCAAGCAGTTCATTCTTCATGCAGGCCCACTGCAGATTCCTACTGCTTCCAACAGAAGCCTCAGATGAGCAGAAATGGACATTTATGGATTGGGCTCAGTTGACAGAACTTCCTTGCAGGAGCTTTGCCAGCCTGCCCCGTCCCAGCAGCGAGCACTTCTGCTCATTCCAGGTTCCGGGACAAATCACTAAATCCTCCACATGCGGAATGGAGTTGGAGATGGAGTCCGCTTGCATGCGGACCCTCTTGAGTGCTGCCCAATTATTTATTTATTTGTGCTCTTCCTTTATTGTTTAATATTAAGAAAACCCCCCTAAGTGGTTTCCATATAAATATTAACATCACAATTTAAAATGCATTTGTAAAAGCAATGCAGTTACAATAACGGTAATACAGAGCACTGCCGGAAGCGGCGTACTGGGCAGAGAGTTGATTCCATTGCCAGGTTTTCTGTGTCTTGAACGGAGAGATGTTTTCCACGAGGTGGGTGCTGCTCTAAAAAGACCCACTTTTAGGATATTAAATGGTGCCATTCCAATTAATTTTGGGATGACCTGCAAAACCACCCCTGATTATTTTAGTGGTTTGTTGGGTATATATCCTTACCCCATAAAATGCCTGTCCAAGTAATCGTAGGCTTTGTAATATAGTAAATCTGCATGTATTTGAACAGGAATAAAATTACTTCTTAGGTTCTTTGACTACAAACCAGACCAGGATTGGGTAGTCCATCAAATTGAGGCCACTGGCCATCCTCTGACAGCTCTCCAAAATAGAGCCCTCTCCTCTATAAAGTAGGACACCTTGTCACCCTAAGTATTATACTACCTCTTCTGTCCTTTGTTTTATCATCTGTCCTACTTTTGCAATGATTTTCTACTTCCATGCTGGTTTATTTATTTATTTCTAGATAACTAATTAATATTCTTCTTCATCCTGAAATTTCAGTGCAAGACTCATACATAATGATTCTGAAGGCCTTGGGAAAAAAGCAAACTTAAGAGGAAAAATATCTATCAATTAGTGGTTATAATTCTCTTCAGGGTAGGGCAGTTAGCTGATAAAATGAAATTTGCTTACTGCCTGATTCTTTACAACATTCTTTTCTGGTAGAACATTATACAACCTTCAAGTTTTTGATGAGCACAGCATACAGGTCCATGTATTGAGCTAGGCTATGCATAATATCTTCTGCAAGATTTGTCAGATGGATAGGAAGAGTTCTTTTATCTTATCTTTTTATCTTTTCAAAGAGACTTTTATTTGTATTTTTTTCCTGGATAAAGTGTGTGCAAATTCTTATTCTTGTCAGCAATTTCATTTCTATCACACCTTTCCCGCACTTCTTTCTAATGGGTACTCTTGTGATTTATTTATAGATCCTGGTTGCACAATTCATTTCAGCTACGGCAGAACAATTCATTCCCTCTCCTAAGGCATCAAGAAATAGGTAGCCCAATGATTTTCACATAATGAATATGAACAGGATATTAAATAAAAGATTAAGAGACATCTGGGCAGAGTCTTCTGGGAACCACTTCAACTGGCCATTTCAACCACTGGGACTGTATTGGCTGTTGCTTATCTCCCTACACCACTTGCCTTAGTAATAACTTACTCGGATCTCTTTTGCCTGGTATGAGGACATCACATGCTTCGGGCACACAAGACTGTATGACCATCTTTGCAACTTTCAGACATCATGGCAGGATTGATATCCGTTTGTTCTACCGTCCGACAACATGCTTTGAATACTGCAGGTATTTTACCAAGCGCCAGGGCCCAACCCCAGCTGTTGAATTGCTGATGTTTATGCCACCACCTTGTTTGTTTAACTCATCTGTCTTCTTCTGAGTAAAAAGCTCAAAAGCATGTGGATGCTGTACACTCCGATGTACAGTATCAAATTTACAGTATGCAATTGCCCATAACATGCTAACAGAAGTAAAAAATAGGAGGCAATTCAGCAATAGAGTACGGGTTACATTTTTCACAAGGCAAGAAAGAACCAGGATAATGTGAGGCGTGTTTTGCTTGTCCCAGGCGTTCCAGCTTTCCCATCTGGATTTGAGCCTGACAGGCCGCAGGCAAGTGTGGGTATATCAAGGGAAAGTTGCAAGTAAGCAAGGATTGTCTGCAACATTTCACAACAACATTACGAATCACGGGGCAAGTCTGCGAAGGCTTTCAATTTCTCGGTTTTGTGCAGCTTGAGCAAATGCAAGATAGCTTAACTCAGGTCTTAAGCCAGCAGGATGCTTTTCCATCATTATTCATTGACCTTACTTGATTTTTTCAAGGAAGTTTATCAGTCCTACTCTCTCCCCAACATACTTGAATATGTATTTTTCTTCCGGTTCAGAGTCACTGAATGAGCTTCAGGGCCAAGTGAGGACCAGACCCCAGATCTCCCCAGTCCCAAACCATCACTCTGCCTGCCAGGCTACACTTGCAAGTGTGCACTCTGCGTGGTATTCTAATCCATCCCATTCCCACCCAGGCCCAAGGACGTGCTGCTTTAATGATGCAGCTAGCCGGGCAATCTCACGTTGGAGTCTGCACAGAGGTTCCAGCCTTGAGCAGGACCTGAGCCTGATGAGGAGCAGGCCTTCAGCTCTCTCCCTCTGCGGTCCCACCAGATCCTGTGCCTTTTAGACTGGGACCCAGCACAGGAGGGATGGGGCTAAAGCGCTCCACTCCCACGCTCCATATGGGTTGACTGGTAAAGGAAGCCACAGCCTTGAGTTCGTCAGAGCTGAGCAGGGCTGCCATCTGGGAGGGCTTTTACTCGTGGGGTTGCCATAAATCAGAGACGGCTTGAGGGGATGTAACAACAACAATCCCCACGCTAGGATCCCAGTCCAGACTGGGGGACCTGCAGTTACTGGGGAGTTATCTGTTTATTTTTTAAAGAAGGGATGGGGGACATGCCTGCTAGATATCTCTTTAAAGTTACATATTGTTTTGACTCTTAAAGGATACAGCTACATCTGAAGTGTGATTCCACAATCAGAATACCTGATCTTTTTTCATTTTACAAAAGAGAAAAATGCGGGGGGGGGGGGGGGGAATTTAGACTGAAATACAGGAAGGGATCTTAACTCATTGCTTCATCCTGTCCCTGATCCACATTACCTCCACAAACTGCTATTAGCCATGGAAGGGAAAACGTGCATCTTGGGCAAATGTGGGATCTTAGTTGGAGAGACAGTGAAAGAGCAAAGGGTTTGACCTGACCCCTACAACAATGCCCTAATCCAAGGACTGTGTTTGTGTGGTGCCTTTTCATAGTGATGCATACCATGAACGTGCTGCATCCGGAATTTCTGAAATGCAGGACTTCAGAAATCCAGAAATTTCAGATATAGAACTTTTATGGTATGCATCATTTTAAATGTACAGTAGTTCTTGGAGAAAGAGCTGCTATGAAGAATGGATTCCTCACACTAATAGAAAATTCACAGTGGAATCTAGAATGGCAAAACTAGAGATGAAATATTAGCATTGGTTTACCAAATCCAGTGGTGCAGCTAGGAGTGGACCTTGGAGCCCCAGAACTATGGGCCTGGACCAACCAGAAAGCCGTGAGCAATGAAAAGATCAAGACAGCAGAAGTGTTTTATTGGTACTTCTGATAGTGCAATAATACAAGAATAAAAAGTGCATGTGTGTAGGATTATTATTATTTTTATTGATAGCAAACAAATGTGTTGTTATTGCTCTAATATGTCAGGAATGTAGAAGTCATTGTAAAGCATGGGATGGAGGCTGAGCAGCCAAAGGATTGCTATGTATGTGCTTCATAACCGAAACGAGTTATGAAGCAGGCATCCAAAGGACCCCTCGTTGCAGAAGACCATAAAGTCCAGGGTTTTAAATGACTACACCCCTGCCATGCACAGGTACCAGAAATTAGGGATGTTCCCTGGTACATGGAGATAGCTGGCACATGGCATTCTCTTAAAATAGCAAGGCCTGTTCATGCTGATCCCACTATATGTAAGCCAGATAACGTTCCATCCATCTGAATGGGACAATTTTAGTGATGTTTCACACATGGCAAAGCATTACAATGAAGTCTGCCACTCTGCGTACGTTCGATGAGGAACCACAGCTAAGGTGGTAAGGTGTCCTACATTAAAGTGGAGAATCCTCTGTTTGAAGGACTGCCTAGTCCAGGTCATGTTTAAAGATACAGAACCATACGATAGGAAAGCAACCGAAGTTGCCCACGGATAGCTGGAACCCTGGACAGCAGGCTGAGCAGGTCTTCCACATGTGGTGAGATGCACCACGTTTCTATTTAAAGCGACAATCTCTAAAATTGCACCTGTCTGTCTAAATTAGCACGTGCAGTTTGGCTGTCCTCTTGGCTTCCTTTTGGATGATGGGCGTCCCGGCCATGTGCAAGCCTCAGCCAATCTTACTCACGGACAAGTGCTTCTGCCTGATGTTGCAGACTGAATTTCCTGCATGTGTCAAAGAAAAAGAAAAAGAAAAAAATAAAACGAACACGAAAATGAACTAGAAAAAAGAAATAGAAATAATAGAAATAAAAAGGAAATAAAAGAAGTGTATGAAAAGGCTCTCAGGTGTGTGTTTCCTTTCTGAAATCCACTGGATGAGTAACCCCACGCTATGTGTAAAGTTACACAGAAGGGAAACCGCTTTCCCCTTCAGACTTGGCGGGCATCCTCCCACTCCCGAATACCACACGGCTCACTCCACTGCACTTCACGGGGGTGAAAGAAGTTTATTAAAGGATCAAGACAAGGGTGCCAGGGGTAAGGTGTCGGATTTCACTAGAAGGGAAAGGACGAGGGGAAGTCGTTGCAGCAGCAGAAAGCTGAGCGCTCCCTTTGGCACCACAGGACGGAGAAGACAGGAGAGCTGGCACTGTGCTACTGTTTCCCTGCACTGCAGCTGCTGCACCTGTCCCGGCTTGACCAGGGAGCTCTGGGTCTTCTCTGCCACGTGCAGGCAGCTCAATGGGGAGAAGAACAACAGACACCACTCTCTCGAACCTGGGGCCTTTTATCCCCCACCTTCCTCTTGACTGACTGACTGGTGGGGTGATGCTCAACTCCCCATCCCAAGGGGGAGATTCTCCCAGCTGCATGTCATCACAGCCCTGCGCCCAGCACCCCCTGGCACCCATGGGTCCCGCAATCAGATAAGTCCAAGATGTTAATTACTCGTTGATAATTGGAATTCTTGGACCTTGTTAATAAGTTGTTTATTTATTTATTTATTTATTTAGGGGACTTCTATGCTGCTCCATTCGCCGAAGCCTCGGGGCGGCTCACAAACCATAAATAAATAGAATTCCATAAAACAATATAAATTAACAATATAATTTAAGTCACCCTGGCCAAAGTATAAGATGAATAAATAATATTAACAATTAAAATAACATTTGAATAAAAAGGTCTTCACCTGGCGCCGAAAAACAAATAACGACAGCACCAGGCGGACCTCTCTGGGGAACGCATTCCATAGATTGGGTGCCACCACAGAGAAGGCCCTCCTCCGAATAACCACCCTCCTAATTTCCTTCACGGAGAGTTCCCGGAGAAGGGCCTCTCCCGCTGATCTCAAGGGGCAGGTGGGCATATATGGAAGTAAGCGCTCCTTCAGGTAACCAGGACCCAAGCCGTTAAGGGCTTTATAGGTCATCACCAACACCTTGAATTGGGCCCGGACTTCAATGGGAAGCCAGTGAAGCTGATGGAGAACTGGAGTCATGTGAACATAACGTCCAGTCCCCGTCGGCAGCCTGGCAGCTCTATTTTGAACCAATTGAAGTATCCGGACCGTCTTCAAGGGCAGCCCCACGTAGAGTGCATTACAGAAGTCAAGTTGGGAAGTCACCAACGCGTGTGTCACTGTCACCAGGCAGTCATTCTCCAGGTAGGGGCACAGCTGATGGATCAGCCGAAGCTGAAAGAAAGCGCTCCTCGCCACTGCTGTCACCTGAGCTTCCAATGAAAGCTCTGGGTCGAGGAGCACTCCCAAGCTGCGGACCTTGTCCCTAAGAGGGAGTGCAACCCCATTCAGGACTAGGTGTAATTCACCCTCCCTGAAGCGCGATCCGCCAACCAACAGGACCTCCGTCTTGTCTGGATTGAGCTTCATTTTATTGGCCCTCATCAAGCCCATTCCAGTGTGGCGTAGTGGTCAAGAGCTGGGACTGGGACTCAGGCGATCTGGGTTCTAGTCCCTGCTCAGCCATGGAGCCAACTGGGTGACTTTGGGCCAGTCACAGACTCTCAGCCCAACCTACCTCACAGGGTTGTTGTTGTGGGGAAAAGATGGAGGAGGAGAATGATGTAAGCTGCCTTGAGCCCTTTGTAGGAAAAAGGCAGGATATAAATCACAATATAAATAAATAAATAAATTACCTCAGCCAGGCACCAGTTCAGCACAGCCAGAGTCATTTGGTTGTCCTCTCACCTAGGGTTTGATTTGACACCTTCACCACTCTACATAAATGGGATGGAAAGCCAGTCCCATTCAGTCCTGTTGGGCTCACTGACAACGTGAGTGTGCAAAGGTTTATTACCTTAAAAGTACTTAATAGATTTTGCCCCATGAAATGGACCTTTCTTCGGGTAGTACCAATAATTGGATATTTACTACAAAAGCTATTAATGAAATATACTGGGGCAAGCTGAACATGCCTCCCTCAAAAAACAATTACCTAGCTGCTACAGACATACTTTTCAAGCACGCACAGAAGTTAACGATTTCTCATTTGAATTTGCTTAGGCTTTGGGAAGCGCACCTTTTGACTGGACCTATCATGCAACATTTATGAAACCTGCACACACAAGCGTGTGCGGGGTGGAGAGTCCGAGCGAAAGGTTTGG
The DNA here is from genome assembly GCF_004798865.1 of Varanus komodoensis. Lineage (NCBI taxonomy): Eukaryota > Metazoa > Chordata > Lepidosauria > Squamata > Varanidae > Varanus > Varanus komodoensis. The sequence continues at coordinate 47,867,349 of NW_025335761.1, forward strand.
GTTGAATTTCTGAGATTTTCAACAGGCCTCGCAATGTGTCTGTAGCGCAAGGCCGCTTAACATGATTGGGTGCGACATTGCTGGCACACCACAAAAGACGGAATAAAGGAGCCTTTTCATGAGCAATAACGCTCATCGTGCTCAGGCTCCTGGAACAGCATCTCATGGCGCTAGGTGCCTCGTCAGATGTGGTCACCTTCCACATTTTGCTGATGCAGAGGGGCAGAGAGTGTATAATTAGGAAGCTGGCTTGGAACAGCAAGTCTAAATTTGGCTGCTCTTCCCTCACCCCACCACATTTTCTTTCCACAACAACAATACCAGATCCTTTCCAATTGTAGTAAATGTTGCACGGCCAGCATTTATGCATCTATAATTTGTTTTAAAATATTCTGCCATTCAAAATAGTTTCGTGCTGCTGTTCAGTACGAAAAACAAACAAAAGTGACTTACGGAAATTGCAAGGCATACATCGGCTGGCTGCAAAAGCAAACACAAACACGGCAATCTGAAAAATGCTTCTCCTGAGGCAGATCAGCTGCATTTGGAAAGAAAGTTAGGAGGGAAACATCTGACGCTCCCGGGAAAGGGTGTGCCAAAGGTGCACCAGAAAGGGCCCTGCTTCTTGTGGAAGTTAATCCAGGATCCATGTGTGAATTCAGTAACCCTTGCTGTAGTGAAAGAACTGGGGGAAAAGGCTGGGTTTCTGACCTTGGTCATGTCCCCGAACTGGGACGAAGGCTGAGTACACCCACACAGCTAGCAGCCCGGTGGGGTTACCACGGTTCACAGTGTTTTACCTCAATGCACCTACGAGATGATCAGGCCATGGTGGTAATGCTTCCACCTTCCCCCATTTCCTCTCCACCCACCACAAGTTCTCCAGGTAGTTTCCCAGGAGACACCAAGGGGAGGAGTGAGGAGGGGCATCCCCTCTTGCCCCCGAGTGGACAACTGGAACAGGAAGTGGGGCTGATCCACACTCAGGCAAAAGAGGGGGAAGTCAGCTGAGTGGCGCTGTGCAAAGGAGCCGCACCACTCAGCTAATTCCCCCTGCACTCCTCTGCACATACCCGAGGCAAGCTTTTAAGGCACACAAGCAGGAGAGGGAAGAATCAGATGGAGGTTGATGCCCAGTTGGGGTCTGCCTCTTGGTGGATTCCCCTACACCCCACATGCCTGAGAGAAGCCCCTCAGGCCTGTGAGTGTCAGGAATGAGAATCCGCTGGGCAGTGGTGCCCAGTTGTGGGTCTGTACCACTCCATTTCTATGTTTCTTTTGAATCTTAACCTAGCCTCAGTTGGAAGAAATCAGAAAAAAGAGGTGGAAAAAAGTTAAATCCTCCATTCCCGGAATGCCATGCTCACAATCCCGATTGGGACCATCCACTCTTACAGAAAAGTGAACGGGAAGGCAACTCAGCTACACAAGTTGTGTAATGTGCAATTTTCCCCTAAGAGGATTGCATCTGGACAGACATATTCCCAGTTCTGTCAACAAGTCATCATGATCGCACAAGAACATCCTCACCTGGAACCAGCCCTGTCTACCTAGTCCAGTGTTCTCCACAAGGACCCCAGTGCATGCCAGGGGATGCACCACAAAAGCACAAACTCTGCTTGGGAAAGCCACATTCCACAGTCATTATGTCTTCCGGCAACATGCTGATGTTGATTTAGCTGGTTCCTGGAGGCGGCAAACGGCGTGTCCTCCCACACACTGTGTTTGTTTTCTTTTAATTGAAAGACCAAGTACTGAATAGTATTTTAAAATCTGTTCTTTTTACTTGGTTGGAAAATGCATTATTTTTGGCAACAGCTACCCAGGGACACTGGAGGTTTGAGGTTAATCTGCTAGAAACACATGGACTACCAATTGTCCTGTCTTGAAATAAACTGGAGAAAGGGAGTTTCTAAGTGCAAAATGAAGTCAGTGCTGCTGCAAATGCTGGTAGACAATCATGATTTAGAGAAGGCCGGTCTCACATCAGTTGGCAGGGAAGGGGAAATATAACTTTAGAAATATAGAACAATATTTCTATAGTCAAATCTTATCAGTGCACAAACTCAGCCTAGAACACAGCAGATTTCTGCTCTGTGGTCCTGACGACTCTGGGATAGAAAAAGAGCCATTCAGCATTGCCTGTAATTGTGCAACAGCCACTAGGATGTGAAGTAGGGAAGATATTGCCCAGCTAAACTTCTGGACAAATGCCAGCATAGTTTGAAAGCTGTTTTCCCAGGACAGAAATTATTCACTGGACTCGCAAGTTCTTATTAGTGCTAATGCAGCAACCCTCAAGCCACTGAATTTTGAGTAGCACATGGCAGTGTTCCAGGACTTCTTGAGTGACTTATGGAGACTTAAACCCTGCTACTTAAACTCTGATGGGCAGAAGAACCCATCTTGCTTTTTAGCATGTTAAGTATGCGGCAGGCTTTAACATCATTTTAATGTGGGAACTCACAACACCCAGGCAGGATAGATGATTGCATCACTGCTGTGGTTATTCCAGTCGCTGTGCACCGGTGTGATCGGTGGACAGGGACGGGGGTTGACAGGAAGGAAATGGGAGCATGCGAAACACAGTAATGGAGGGAAGCCTTGTGAACCCCTTAGTGAATACGGAAAGATGAATAAGTGGGTCCTAGATCATACCAAGACAGAAGGTGGCCTGGAAGCAAAAATGATGAAACTGGGGCTGATTAGGCATGGCTGACTGGAAAGAAGCAATAATGCTTGGAAAAGTTGAACTCAGAGGAAGATGAGGAAGGCCAATGATGGGATGGATCACTTCTACAAAGGAAGCCACAGCCTTGAGTTTAGAAAAACAGAGCGGGGCTGTTAAGAAGAGCGCGTTTTGAGATGACTTGATGGCACGTAACAACAACACGTCATTGCTGCTATCATCTATGCTAATTCCAGGGCTTCGGTGGCTCTTGGGGGAGGCATTCTCAGTGAACCTCCTCCTTGGGTGGCTCTACCTTCTCGTCGCATGGCTATGAGCTGCTATTGCTCCTTGGCCTCTTTTTCATCATTGCTTCCTCTTGCTTACTTGATAGGCAAAGAGCCGGGAAGCAAGTACGCCTGGGCCCCTACTGAAATTCCTAGTCACAGTTCCACTTTTCTTCATTTCCTTTCTCTGTTCTCCTTTCTCTCCAGGAATATCTCAGGAGTGGCCTACAGGTCCTCTCAAGGGACACATCTAGAAATAAAAACAAAGGATTCATTGCAAGCTTTTCAGCACGATCCCTTGTCTTCTTGGCTTATTAATTGGTCCAAGTCAATAAGAAATGCTCATGGCTAGCTCCAAAGAGTGGTGAGGTTGGGCTTTTGCCAAGGCCCCAGTGCAGATTAAGGGATCACAAGCTCAACAGTGCTGCCATTCCTACTTGGCAGAGAGCACCCAAGAAATAGTACGTATGAGTGAATCCTTGGATTGCAGGAACTGCCTCAGACCAGGATTCAGAACCCTGGTTGCCAGACCCTTGCCTAAGGACTCCTCAGACCTCACAGCCAGGTGCAAAACAGGGGCCCAACCTCAGATGACTAAATGTTACTTAGCTCTGTCCTAGTTTTTGTTTCAACAAAGAGCCACCAGGGTCCCCACTTTCACTGAAATAAATGGGATATTTTTGGAGAGTACCGTGATTCCAATTGTGCCAGCAGAGTTTCTGGGGTAACTGTGCAAGAACCCCTAACCCCAAACTGGGTTCCCAATCTGGATCCACCCCACCACCATGCTGGCTAGCACCCTACACACCAAGGCAAATAACAAATGTAGCTCAGCTCTGGGTCAAGTAATATTTATTGCATGAATCTATTGGGCCAATGTCCCCATAACAACAGAGGTGGGCTTGGCCAGTGATCCGGCCACATTCTGAGTGAAACCGACAGGCAGGGCCTGTGGCAATGCTGCAGCATGCACAGGTTTTTGGGCAGCTCACCGTGTCCTTCTCCAGGCTGCTGTAAGCTGTAAGGCGTTCCCGCAGGGCCTCTGCTTGCCATTTTCAGATCCCAACAAGGATACTGAGCATGCTTGGTTCCCAGGGAGCAAGTTCCCCTCACCACCTGATTTTTAGAAAGCATTTTCCCACTCCTTCTCAGTTCTTCCAAGCACAGCAACACCTCTCATTTCTCAGTGGGATTTGTTTGGTTTCTGTTGGCACTCATCACTGAGTTCACACTCAGAAGAAGTGTGAGGATGTGCAACCCACTGTGCAGTTGAGTGGAGCTCTCCCCCAGGTAAGTGTAAGTAGGACTGTAACCCTAAATGAATTGGAGTTTGTATGGATCGTGGCCATTAGACCATCAAATCTATCTTCCTTGCACATTGGTCCTATTCAAGTGTTTTAAACCCTCAGGAAGGAGAGCAGGGGTGAATATGAATGAATACGGATGAATATGGATGCTCTTCCACTTACATCAATGCCTCTGTCCCCTCCATGAGCTGCAAGATAGACTTCTATGGTGGAGAACCTGCTCTGCTTGTGTAGGTTCCCTTCAGGGTTCTAACTCATGAGAGGAACTTGGGTAAGCAGAACAGTTTCCATGCGACCGCATTTGCCCCCAAGCACATGGAGGGTGACCGGTTCAGCCACGAGACCACAATGGATTTAGCAGAGCTAGCGGGGTACATTATTGCTTCACTAGCATCCCGTGTGGAATCTGAATGCCTGCAAATGACCTAGTTGGAAATGACCGGCTGGTGCCAGAGGTCAGACTAGATGGCCTGGGAGTCCCCTTCTGACTCGCTCCATTTCTATTTTCTAGTTTGATGGCAGATACCAGAATTACCTCTAGCTTGATTGCCTTTCAGAGGAGATAGTTTGCATGCAGATATGACAATATTTTTTCAGTATGCTGCACACACTACAGCAAGCTGCAAAACATGCATTAGGTTTCCAATCTCATAGATTTAACATCTGGTTTGAATCATTCTTCTAATCCTTATTATATATTCATATAATATTCAGGCTTTCCCCCTCTTTCTCCCAGGCATGAAATTAGAGAAAAATTCAGGAGAAAAGACAAATGTTAATAAAAATCACATCTGTTCAAGGTATTTGAATGGTGTTTAGGCCAATATAATTGAAGCAAAAATTTAGTCCCAGAGGCTTAAATGGAAAGAAAGCACTGGAGACTTCCCACGAGGATGCAGAAATGTAAATTAAAAGTAATCAGATCGTTTTTCTAGTCAGAGGCAGGGGGGTGGGGCATTGTTTGTTTGTTTTTCCTCCCCAGAACACACTTGGAGTAATTTAAGAGTATGATAGTCAGCTATCAGTGGAGCAGTTATGCACAGACTTTAGAAAGGGCACCTCAGCTATCCATATATTTCCCCATCTTCAGGTGGTGAAGAAATGCCACCTGGTTGGATACATTAGGTTCTCAACCCATTCTGTTATGGGAAGCGGATGTTTCTCTTTCCAGTGCTGTAGTTTAGTCAGTCTTTTGGTTATCCAAAGGGTGTGGAAAGTCCACTTACATTACTCTCATGTTCCATACAGCAGGAAACTAACTTAGAAGAACAGGTACATCATTAGTCATAAGGAGCACTCTGTTGCTATGTCTATCCATCCTAGGATCTCCTCCCAACCAGATGCAACCGCCAAAGCGCTGTGAGTAAGTGAAGCACTGGTGGTATTGAATGACATTTGTTCCGTTGAAAACAGGACATTAGAAAAATGGTTTTACTCTGTTTTGACAAGGTATTCTCAGGAATGCAAAATGAGTCTCATTTTTATGTGAAATATTAGATTGGCTACAAAGATATCAATGTTTATGCATGTTTAGAAAGATATATGTGATAAACACAAGATGCATTCACTCCTTCTGCTCAGCAAGTCAATTTGGAAAGCTCAGGATTAAGAGTTTTTACAAGACATTCTCATGAAAGGCGAATAGGACAGGTACCAAAGGAATGTGCCCAGCAAATCGGCTCAGTTGCCATACAGGTGTGTGTATGTGTGTGTCGCTATAGGTACAATAGAAATAACACCAGCAGAAGGTGCAAAACAAAGCTTCTTGGCATTTCTCAACAGAAGGTTTTTGTTTGCTTGTGATCTAGCTTTGCTTGTCACACTTCTGGGATTGTTAAATACATTTTTATACTGCCCAATAGGCCAAAGGTATAAAAGAACATAAAACAACCACAACACAAGAAAACAGTAAAACTTACACTAAAACAACCAGTAACAACAAGGTCACCGTCGACATATTACATTAAAAACACCAGCACAGGGAAACAATCCAACATGGCCACTGCTGCCACAATCAAGTTAAAATTGTAGGCACAGTAATGCTATAACATACAGTATTAAAGCTAAATTATAACTACTTAAATGTCAGGAGAATAAAAAGAGAAATGGCTGATCAGCAGACAAAGCTCTTTGGGGAGCTGATTCTGTAAGTAGCGTGCCACAACCGAAAAGGCCCTTCTTCTGCTTGCCACCCTCCTCATTTCTCTCAGAGGGAGCTCCCTAAGGACTTCAGAAGATGATCTTAAGGCCTGGGTAGGTACATACAGTTGGAATTAAGTTGGAATTAAGATTGCTGGGAGAAATATCAACAACCTCAGATATGCAGATGATACTACTCTCATGACAGAAAGTGAAGAGGAACTGAAGAGCCTCTTGATGCGGGTGAAGGAGGAGAGTGCAAAAGTTAGCTTGAAACTCAACATTAAGAAAACTAAGATCATGGCATCCGGTCCTCTCACTTCCTGGCAAATAGATGGGGAAGAAATGGAGGTAGTGACAGATTTTATTTTCCTGGGCTCCAAGATCACCACAGACGGGGACTGCAGCCAAGTAATTAAAAGACGCTTGCTCCTGGGGAGGAAAGCTATGGCAAATTTAGACAGCACACTAAAAAGCAGAGACATCACCCTGCCAACAAAAGTGTGTATAGTCAAGGCTATGGTTTTCCCAGTTGCAGTGTATGGCAAGCTGGAGCATAAGGAAGGCTGAGCACCAAAAGATTGAGGCCTTTGAGTTGTGGTGCTGGAGGAGACTCCTGCGAGTCCCTTGGACGGCAAGGTGATCGAACTGGTCAGTCCTAGAGGAGATCAACCCTGACTGTTCTTTAGAAGGCCAGATTCTGAAGATGAAACTCAAATACTTTGGCCACCTAATGAGAAGGAAGGACTCCCTGGAGAAGAGCCGAATGCTGGGAACAATAGATGGCAAAAGAAGGGGATGGCAGAGGATGAGGTGGCCGGATGGAGTCACTGAAGCAGTTGGTGTGAGCTTAGGTGGACTCCGGGGGATGGTGGAGAACAGGAAGGCCTGGAGGAATGTTGTCCATGGGGTCGCAATGGGTCAGACATGAATTTGCAACTAACAACAACAACAATACAGGAGTAGGCATTCCTTCAGATAACCTGGCTCTAAACCATTCAGTGCTTTCAACTTTGACTTGGGGCTGGACTTCACGTGGCAACCAGTACACCTCCTTCCAGTTGTGGGGGGACTGGCTGGGAATCCCACTCTTGGTTAACCACAGCTTTTATCATTTCACCAGTACAGCTGATTCCTTCTAGTGTTGATTCCCTTTAGTGTTAAACAATTTGTAGCTGGATGTGTTTGCTGTTCTGTAGAAAATCACCCAGAAATCTATCTGTACATTCAGGTTGACCTTCCATTCTCCTGCTGCTCTGAGGTCTAGCAGTTCCCATTTTGGAGCACTTAGATTTCTCCTCCAGCGGTGGTACATGTTATCATATATACATCCAATGTTGCAACTGGGGTGTGTCTGTGAGGCATCGTGCTTGCCTGCTGGCATCACCCACCCCTTCTAAACCTCTCTGCTCAAGTATGCATGATTGTGTAGGCCCCCACTTTCAGGGGACAGGCTGCAAGCACAGGCTTTGAGTGAGGTGTGGAGGTATACAAGCACTGCGACAGGTGATTCCTACCCAGTTTCCACGTCCATGCAGTGCTTGTATGCATGAAAGGGGATCACTGGTACATCAAGACTTCCACGCAACTCCCTCTGCGTGGACAGATTCATCTGTTCGTTTCAGTTCAGCATCCTCCCACATCTCTGTTAGAATTTCATAACCGTTGTGTCCCACATCCGGAGTACCTAGCGAATTCTTGCCAAAACTGAACTGAAGCCCTCACCCATCTCTACTCAGTCCCACCACTTCATTCCATACTGTGTGGGTGGACCAGAACTTTCTGTTAGAGCAGCAACCGAGAGCAAAACCATGTGGGAAAAGTTCAAGAGTGCCTGTTTCTGAGGAGATAAATATGTCCAGTTTAGCAAAACGGCAACTGGATTGCTTGCATTCTTCAATATGTCCTTGACACATTTTTATTTATGAAATTTGCTGATATATCTGAAACAACTTACATCTGGGAGTCAGAGGGAAAAAAATCGATAACTAAGCATGTCTATCCCTGCCACCAGAGAAAAGGGAGACAACGAAACTGAGCCCTTTTGGAGGTTAAAACCGACCATTTTTTATCTGAAATACAATAAGGTTGGTGGGCATGAAATTTGATAAGTTCCTTAGCAGTGTCTATTTTACGCACAAGGGATTAAAATATCCAGATTACTTTGTAGTTTAAAGGACGTCCTGAATCACAGTTTCTGTTGAGCATTAAAAATAAAAAGCATAGAATCATCTTTTGGAGGATGACTCTTTCTCCTCCAGTGTTATACTGGCTCCTTTTAAAAGATATTAGATAACAGGATGGAGCTGTGTTTTAGCAGTTTCTGTGATATCAAGCAGTTCACTTTTTGACCTTTTTGGAGCAAAAATCTTTTTTTAACTCATAAACTTCTATGGGAAAAATGTGTCCACTATAAAGAGCCAGAGACAAATGGAAAAAAAGTCACTGTGGAAATTCTCTCAGGTTGAAGCAAGGGGAAAATATCTATAAACTCACAAATAGAGAGAAGTATGTATAGAACCTGGAAGCCCTGGTGCCCGGTGAAATAGCTATAATTTGTTCTAAACTGAATTTGAACCTCGCCTGTCAAAGCCGTTCTTTTCTGCACAGTGAGCAGTACAGGAGCAAATGTAAAACATAGGCTTACGTGAATCACACTATGTGACAAATCTCTCTTTTTGCACTGGGGTGGGCATCCCAATTCCAGTGCCCTGGGGCTGTTCTCACCTGTGCAGCCGGCTCCAGCTTCGCGAGGGCCCTGGGCAAGGCACCATCCTCCATCGCCCCTCTCCTGGTGAAGCGACCTTCTCACCAGTCCAGTCCACACTGGCTCCTCCTTCTTTCCCGTCCTTGTGGCCCCTTCTCTCTTGGTAGATAGACAGCCCGTGAGCAGTAGACTGTCGCATCTGCCTCTCCCCTTCTCAGCTATCACACTTGGCTGGACCACGATGAAGAGAAGGGCAGTCCAAGGGCCAGTTGTCCTGCTGGAGGTGGGCCCCTGGCAGGTGTGCAGCCATGCCCAGTCACGAAATTGGCCCTGCAGCTGGGACAGGGAGGCTCCAAATCTGCCTCCGGCTTGGTTCTTCTCTTGGCCTGTTAGATTTTCCTTCCCTTGGCCCCAGAATGGAGGGAGGGCTTTATAGCCACCCACTTCCTCTTCCTCAGCTTTGTCTCCTGGGAGTGGAGGAGATGCTGAGCTGCCTCTCCAGCCTCCCACCTGTATCTGCCCTATATAAAGCTGCAGGCAACATGACCTCCTGCAAGTTCTCTGGCTTTTTGCAAGGTTTCATTGTCTCCTGTAACAGAGTTCCATCCTTGATGCCATGATAATGCAAGTGCAGCTCACCTGCCATTGCCTGTGGTTCTTGGAGAATGCACAGCTCCTGAAAGGGGCACCACCTCTTTTCCCGCCCTTGGGGGCTCTTGGGTTTCCTCTGCCTGCTGAGCTAGCAAAGGAAGTGGGCAAGCGGTGCAGAGTCTGGCTCTACACAGGAGATGATGAAGACGACATTGCATTTATATCCTGCTTTTTCCCCTTTTGCAAGGAACTCAAGGCAGCGTACATAGTTCTTCTCCACTCCATTTATATCCTCACAACAACCCTGTGAGGTAGGCTAGGCTAAGAGTGAGTGACTGGCCCAGTGAGCTTCATGGCCTTGTGGGGACTAGAACCTGCATTTCACAGATTCCCAGTCCGGCACTCTAACCGCCACACCACACTAGCACACTGCAGGTGCCCACATACGGATACGGTATGTACCCTGAGCAGTGGGAGGGTGCTGAGGAGAACCTTAGAACCTGTACATGATCCCTCTGTGTCTTTTGCCTTGCAAAAAGGACAGCTGCCCATTTTGCACCCTGATTTGCCCAGGTCTGGTTTGTGCTCAAGTATGTGTTATCTAGAGATGGGAAAGGCTAGAGGTATGCAGTTACAGTTGTTGCAGATGTCATATGATTGCAAGGCACCATGGGGATCCTGGTAGGACAAATATTTTAAATTAATAAAAGGGCTTCTGACACTCAGCGGGGGCTGCCCCATTTCCACACAACAACCACCAAATATGCCCTAGGAAGGTACAAATCACCAAAGTTCTTTCCCCTGCAAGCAAATCGTCCTTTCACCTGAGGCCTCCTCTCAGGCAGCAGGTGCAGCAGGGGAGCCCAGAGCCCTTGTGCAGGCCAGCAGGTGTGTCTGCCAGTGCTGTGTTTAACAAGGGCCATCCAGGCTCCCGCTGCACAGAGCCAGAACCAGGAAGGTGTGGAACCCACACTGAGACATCTCAGTAGTCCACTCGAGGCCTTTACTTCTCCCCACTTTCTCCAGATGTTCTGCCCTAGAAAGAGAATCCCCAGATTTTAGTCCTATTCAAAAAGGGCTGAACAACTTGCCAGGAAAAGGAGTGTGCCAGGCCCATGCCTCTCTCTCGTTGCAGGGGGTGCCCCCTATTCATGAAAGGGAGAGTTGGAAGAGGAGATCTTGCTCTGTCCATGGGGGCTCCTCCATCCATGGTGGATTGCTGCATGGCACTGGAAAATTAGGGTTCCCTATTAGGATCTTGCAGTCCACCCAGGCCCAGCCCTTTCCCGTGGGCAGACAAGCCTAGCCGTAACTTGGAGCCCTCCAGAGTGTGCAGTGCCAGGGAGTGAGAAATGCGAGGGAGTAGTGTTCGACCAGCTCTTGGTCTGCTTTACATTTCCCCACATCTTAGGACCGTGGCAGCGGGCTGGGAGAGCTGTGGTGCTGTGCACCCAGGACCAAAGGAGGAACCATCACAGACACATTCACAGGGCAAGGACAGGGCAATCTCACGAATTCCTTCTCAGGAGCAGAGCTCTGTCTCTGACTTTAGAAGGGGGGAATGGATCCCTCTGTGGTCTGTAGGATGGTATTCCAGGGACCCTAGAATTACAGCCAGTGGTGTATTCATCTGAATCCATTTGGTTTTGCTTTCCTCAAAATTCTTCAGATTTCCCCCCTTTAAACTACAAAGTAATCAGGAACTTCCAAATTCACAATAAAATTTCATTTGATGTGAATGGAGCAATCCCCCCCCCCTCTCTCTCACACACACACACAGAGAGGGGGGGGGGGAGGTACATAGCATAGTCACTTCTCAATTAGGAATGGCTTAAAGATAACTCACACTTCTCAGACTAATGTGCGAATCAGAACATAGTGATCTAGCAGACTGTACCCTTCCATGATTTTTTTTGGTTCAGCTCTCAGTTTAAAAATGCACATATTAGGAAATGTGCATATATAAATGTGCATATGAAATATGCATGAAAACTGCATATGTTAGAGAAATTCACCCAGAGAACTTTTGCTATTTTTGAGGATTAACAATGCAGCAAATAAATAAATAAATAAATAAATGCAAATAAATAATGTCTCTCCTCTCCTCTCCTCTCCTCTCCTCTCCTCTCCTCTCCTCTCAATATACAGACTGATGTAGGAATTGGCTGGAACAGACTTAGGACCAAATACATGCAAATACATGCAAAACTGACACAGACTGATTCGTCCATCTCTATGAGCCTGATGATGTCAACCGGCCATGACCACACCCTGACATCCATTGGGTGCCATCATTTACTCTCTGGATAAGGTTTGGAGTGACCTGCCCAAGCGGCACTTAGGCTACGGATCAGCCTCACCGTGCATGGGCCTCCCTCTGTGGAGCCTCCCAAAGGAAGCTAGTTGCACTAGTGGACTCAGCTCCAGCTTTGCCCACCCGCCTCTCCCCTCTACCGTGGGAAGGAGAAGCTGAGCCAGCCGCAGCCCAGCTCACTTCTGATGGAAAAAAAAGGAAGTAGTTACCTGCTCCCTGAAATGATTTTAAAAGCAATTAAAACAATTCAGTATTGAACAAATAAATGCAATTTTAATTTTCATAGCACCCAACCTTGTGAACTCAGTTCTGAAAGGAGGGTAAGGACACGTATCAGAGAATGTGTATTACCCTCACTGATCTATAATCGCCAAAGTTCTTAGGGAAAGCTAAGTTTCAATGTGGTTTTCAATTTCTAGCTTAGGTGTAACCATTAGAATGTATGGTAATCATCACATTGCAGCAGAATTTGGAGTGCAAACGATGTACATCAGACCTCTGTGGACCCAGTCCTCCAACTCCTGTGTTCTTCTTTCTGCACCACGACCGGTCGAATTCAAGGGAACCGTGCTGATATAGGAGGCTCCATTGTCACATTGTTCCTATTTGACGAGGGAACTCTCCTGTCCTTAAGCACAAGGTTTCTTGGGTCAACCCTGGCTCCAGACACCTGGACAGTTGAACCAAGTAAACACAAGACAAGAGGAAACTCTTTCATCTACCAGTACCTCTGTGGGAACTAGGAGCTCCAGGAATGTTTGCCGCAAGCACTGACCAGGAACCAGGGAAGTGTATGCTGACCATCCATTTGAACCTTCCAAATATTCTTACTATTAAGGGGAAGCCATGCTCTTGGCCACTAGTCGTATGAGTTCAACAAAACAATCTCCATGTTACTTTATTGGAGCACCGAGAAAAGATACATCCTGCAATTTAATTGCACTGTTTTGTTTTGCACAATAAAAATCAGCAAAATAAACACACATGCTGTATTATTTTGCCACTAGAGCTTAGCTGATCCTACAGATTTTTATTCCACAGGACAGATTTGGCTGTATTTGCAGGAGGGTTTAAAAAAAAACACCTCTTCCCCGAGGAGTATTAATTCAAAGCAATCACACAATGCCCACACTATTGTGCTGCTCATTGGGCTGCTACTTGTTTCTCCCTATCATTCCGTACAGCTTCTTCAACCAAGCAAGCATTAGTATTTTTGCTTGCTTGCTTGCGTTTCTTTGAACCCAGGGGCTGCCTTCCCCTTGGAAAAAATAAAACTGTTTGATTTGGGGAAATGCCCGAGCATGTGAGAGCATTTTTCATCTCTGAAAGAGTTGAGTTCCATTTGCTTTCTGCCTTCTGCTCCAAACAGGCAATGCAGAGCACTGTATAAATAGCTATGCCAGGGCTACATCCTGTTTGAGATATCCGAGCATCTAAGAAGGAACACACACGGCACAGAAAGCATTGAGCAGCTCGCAAAGCGAAAGATGATGTATATTTCAGACTCAATCTCCTGAGCAATCTTGGGAAGCTTGGATGGATTACAATAATACTCCAGCAAGGCTGCTGACATCCATAAAGAGCTGTCATTTACCAAGCAGGATAAGAGCTGTAGAGAATGTCATGATTTCCACCTAAGACAAATTTGAAAGGCTGATAACCTGGAAAAGATGAAACCTGAAAATGCTGATGGCTTAAACTTTTCAAGTTCTTTCTAAGAGAAATGGGTGAGTGTTGAGACTTCTTTTTTTAGCAAATGCTTTTTGGGGGCAGGAAATTGTGCGATGCTGGTGTTTAGCTGTATACCATTTGACAATACTTTCATGAAAGATTATTGCTGCCAAAGTTGTAGTGTTCCTTAATACATCTTAACCAGTCCTATTCTAATAGCAAGCAAGACAAAGTGAATGAGTTTGGATGTTATGATAATAGGAGGTATTATTCTTAAAACTATCCTAGCCAATTAAGGTTGGAACCTTACTGCACACTGAGTTAGAATTCAGTCCCCGGAGAAGTACTTATTTCCAAGTAAGTGCAAAGGGCTGGGCTGCAAATTCCTGAAATGTACCTTTTCATTTCCTTTCCCAGTCTTCATGATCATTGCAATAAAGCTCTTGTTCCATCAGGTTTTTGCACTGGCTCAAATAAATTAGCTGACTTTTTGAATTTTGATAAGCTGAACTGATTCCCTAGTTCAAGCGGTTGTCCCTAGTTCATGGGTCTTGTAGCTGGAATAACACATAATAATTTGTGTTATTCCACTTGGTCCATATGAGGAAGTGTTGTGCTGATAACTTTAATATGGCATGCCATTAAAAATAATAATTAACACTTTCCCCCCAAAAAAGTGGATTGTTGTTACTGAAAGAATGGGTTAAGCATGGCTTAGTTCACAAAGATGTTGAATTAAATAATAAGGAACTACTGTATTTTACCTAGACTTTCCTGAACATATTACTTTTACTACTACTACTACTACTATTATACAAAGGTTTTTAAATTACTCTTAAAGGCTTAAGAAGGGTCTTTCAGATACATCGGAGGAGTGACTATGAATCCAGAGGCAATGCTGAAGAAAGATAGTAATGTTCTATTTATGAAACAAGGAGGGAAGTGTACCTGCTTATGGAAAGCAATTAAATGAAATGATGGCTCACATTTTAGTGATGCAATCTGCACACAAGCATGCCGACAGTGAAAATTTGTAGCTAAAATGTCCAATTGCTGTTTCCTTAATTAACAGGAGACCGAGCTATTACCCTCCTCCACTGCATAATAATTTATCCCCCATCCATTGTATGGAACAGTCACATTTAAAAGTGAACCTGTAATCAGCAGAGCAGAGATATTAAAGCAGGAAGCATGTAATGTATGCATGTAGAATGATTAACTGTGCATCTTAGGGACAGTGGGGAAGCAGGAATGTAAAAGTAAAATTGTGCATTGGGGGAGACAGTAAGAGAACCAGAGGAGAGTTTTGCATTGTATTGTGCTCCCTCAGTAGAAATCAACAGTTAGAAAGTTCCGTTGGAATGGGTCTGTCTGGGCTTTATTTCTTTATAGAGTTCAACTTGGATTTTGACCAAACTATATCACGAAGTAGCTCAGTTTGAATACTGGTAATGAAACCTTGTTACTTCTATGGAAGTGTTCCTGGCTGTGACTGCATATGTTTATCCTAGCCACATCGAATCAGAATGAAACCCAAAGAGTGCTTGCTAAAATTTACCCATTTTGCTTCGGGATGATATTCTTGAAAGTCTTGCAGCACAAATCTAAGTGTGTTTACTCATGGGTAAGTCCATTGCATTCTGTCCTACTGGTGTATGTGCTTTGGATTGCACCTGCCATGATACTTCACAAATATCCTTCAGTGAATTAATGTATGCACGGGTGTGCAAAGGTGGGGAATACCAAAAAGTTAGTTGAAGATGAAAATTCTTGTATCTTTCCATACTGTACATGAGGGTGGCTGAGTGAACGGCATATTCTCAAAGTAATTTTCTAAATTTCATTTTTCACCCTTATAACTCACATTCAACCAAATCATTTCAAGACATTTTGGATACCTAAATAATTGTATTGAGCACCACAAGATGAGTCACAAGCTAGGTACAAGAGCTATTCATATCAAAGTCT
The DNA here is from genome assembly GCF_004798865.1 of Varanus komodoensis. Classification (NCBI taxonomy): domain Eukaryota; kingdom Metazoa; phylum Chordata; class Lepidosauria; order Squamata; family Varanidae; genus Varanus; species Varanus komodoensis. The sequence goes on from NW_025335761.1 coordinate 47,883,001, forward strand.
CAGGTTTTCTAATATCATTTGACTTTATGATGTGAAACTTGTAATTTCCTTATATTTTATATTCCTGGATGCTAATCTAATGGGGTGCAGGAATGTCCCCAATTCTAAAATCCCCCTTCCTACTATTTGCAATGTATAGTAACAGGAGATACTTTCCCAGTAATGATACTTAACCAATAATGTCTATTAATACAATCTGTGAGCTTAATCAAACTTTGTGAAGAGTAACTGAGTAATCCCTCAGTAACTTCAAGTCCTTTCCTTTCCTTGCCCTCTGGATATTTGTAGCAAGTTCAAAAATGTGTGTATTTATGCAGCGGCTATAGCGATGAATTTGCACAGCTTAGCGGAGAGCATTCCCATTTTGAAGTGCAAATCTGCTTAAGTTGAAAAGCATTTTGGGCAGATGATCACTCAGGAGATTCTGTGAATTCACGCATTGCATGTCCTGTCTTATTATATGGGTCTGCAGAAAGATTATCACTTCCCCAAAAAGCTTCAACAAAAAACAGGGAAGGTACAGATACATCACTACATCATCTTTAAAGATAATCGGCTCCTTCTCTGATGACTTCGCAGGGAAAGCCTGCAAATCCATCCATATTTTTCTTGCACACCTACATGTACCCACTGTAAGCTTAAAGAAACCAGATCATTCTGGGGAAGTAATAGTGAGAATTATAATGACCTAAAGGGCCTAATTCAGCCCATTCCCTCTTGGAAGCAGGGTGAGCTGCTTTCCGTAGGCAAAGGAATAGGGGAGTCTTTTATATAAAATAGGACACATGATGGAAGAACAGAGGATGCGATGGAAGATTGGAATGCTTCTTGTATTTTTGAAGAAAATGGGCATATCCAAATGGGCTGACTGATGGCGGTGTGACAGTTTATTGCCTATGAGTAGCTGCGGTGTCAGATCCAAGATTGGGACCTGGCAACTTCTGCAATGTGGCAAAGGCCCTTTGGTCACACCTCTTGGTTTGTGCATTGATTAAGGAATAGGCACAAGAGCCAAGGTAGGTATCCAAACCAGGGATGGCTGGGAGTCCCATTTCAGTTTGGTTTTCACTAGATTTTATTTTAAATATCACAACATTCCCTATAATCAGGGGAAAGGAAATGGAATGTGAGAGAATCCAACACTGACAAATCTGCTTGCTTAGAATGCTTTGATTTGAAACCCCCTCAATTCCGTCCTGTTTGTGCTGACTTAGGGTGGCCACCTCTGCTTGCTTGTTGACCAGCTCTTCGTCCTTAGCAGGTACAACACTGTCCTCTCCATGTCAGGAATGGCCATACCTACTGAATGTGGCTGAGCATTTTGATTAAATTTAGTTTTGCTAAGCATTTGACAAAATTTTCCCAGTTCTTTATGTCTGGGAGAGAAAGCACATCAGATTTTACAAAAAATGAAGGTGGGAGATAACAAAACCAGCAGATTTCCCTGCCCGCCCCACCACCATCACAACTTGGCAACTAGTGTTCATGCACACTTCTCATCTCAGAAGCCACATTTGCTCATTTCCAGCACGTGAGCCAAACTGGTTGCCCAGCATCCTCCACAACATTGAAAGGTAGCCCAGGGTTCTTGCTTCTGGAGGTGCATCTTTTGCCCTGGTCCACTTCTGCTACATTGCAGAGAGGAGAGCAACCCACTAACTGTTTTGCACTGGATCTTATTCCTGCTCCGAGGAATTACATGAGGAGACCCTAGGTTTATCCTCAGCCAAGGTGGTTGCATAATCATGGAAAGGGGGATCCTTCCCCCCCCCCCTCCACTCTTTGGATTCTCTTGATTAGCTTGATTGGGCTATGCATGGATCCTTATTGGCCATACAATCAAGCAAAGGACTAACACAGACCCGATTCAAGACTCAGGGAAGCACACCTGCTCCCCAGAGAAATCCCCAGGGACCTTATTGCAAGAAACAAAGGAAACACATGCTCAGCTGCAGAGGGGCTGACATGGACCGTGGCCACAGTGCTGACGGAGGAGTTTTAACCCTTTCCCTTTGCCATTTTTCCAGTCTAAATTCTCCCTCTTAAAGCTGCTATTTGTCCTCTGAAGGCAAAGCCAGGAGGCAGGAGCTGGTATAGCCCCTGTGCTCCCATTCAATCTGTTGTGCCAGCAGAACCCACCACTTGCATTACAGAAAGCTGGTGGTTCTAAAGGCAGAGCAGGAAACAGACAGAAACTCTTGCTTCTTTATTGGGCAGGACCAGCCAACGGTCTTTCTGCTAGCCCCACTGACCTGAAACTGTTCTGGAAGTAATTGTTTCTGCTCAGTTCTGGTTGTTTTTAGAGCCATTATCTCCCTGGATAGCACTGGGTCCTGAAGGCATATGGGCAAGTTGGGTATTGCCCAAAAGCACCCTATTGGTGCATCAATTCCCCTTTCCCAAACAAATTGCTAAGCTGGGCAGGAGGTACGTTAGATCGGCAAAATAGCTCATTAGAAGAGTTAACTGCTTTTCCAGTGGTGTTTTGGCCCCAATTGGATTCAGGCTCCTGGTGAAAACAAAACAACAAAACACAACAAATGAGACTTTGAGGATGGAGCTTATGTCTGTTATGTGCTGCTTTCCCCCAATCAACTCACAATGCACTGGAAAGATATCTGCACCATATCCATGCACAGTCTTAACAGCAATTCAGCATTCCTGAACGCTGCTGGAACAGAAGCAGGTTCAGCAAGAGGGATAGCAGATGATGTGCTAAAACACTGCAGAAACAGAGTTTGAAGAGAAAAACTCTGGTCCATAGAAACTGGGATGGTTGGTTAGATGAATGGTCTGTGTTTAGAAAACCCTCCGAAGCTTGTGGTATTTTGGCGAGTCTTGCCCTGCAGCGTAATGAGGGATCAAACTGAAAATGCAATATAATACAGGCTGACATTTAACTCAGATGAAGAAAAATATGCTCAATAGGTCTCAAGTGCTCTGCAAATATTTTATAATTTTATTTTTCATTATTCTGTGTCAGTGCACTGTTCTGCTGATTGCATCTCTTCAATGGTTTGCTTTTTTCTAGTTAGAATGTTATACTTACTATGTCTCAGTGATGGAGTTTCACAGCCGTAGGGAGGTTAGAGAAATCCGCAATGAACTCAGTGAGTTTTCATTTCTAAAACTCCATCCTGCAGATTCCAGAGCATCCCAGCTTTTTGGAGTATCATGGATTCTGCAGATGTTCAGACTGTTTTTTAAATGTTCCCTAATTTTACCCAAAACATAGTCATAGAAAAATACAAAAAAAGACACTGTACAAAATATACATTTCCCCCATTTTCGTAGTGTGAAAATAAGCATTTTGAGGGATGTGCATACATGGAGAAGGGGAAATGCATATTTTCAGAAACTTCCAAATTGACTTAGGAATGAATTTGTGCAAAACCTGATTCCATCCATGAGCCGAAAATGGCACAAAACCACCTGAGAATCTATGAAATAGAGACAGAACTGATTTTACAATGTCCATACATCCCTGCAGTGTAGTTGTACCTCTTTCCTTTAAATACTAGCGGTGACCCAAGGACTCTACAAACCCTGCTTGCAAAGTGTGTTCTAGGTCATTCTGGGCCTCCTTGAAAATTTATCAGAGATTATCCTCAGTGAGAAGACTACTAATGGCAGGGAAATTTCCTGAAAGACTGCTTCCCTGCTGCCTCAGTATTTCCCTACAACATATTTTTTTAAAATTGTGTGTGTTCAGAACCAGGATTAGTCCTTAGTTGAAAGCTCTCTCCCATCAACACACACACACACACAATGTGTGAAATTGGGAGGGGTATTTTAATGATTTTTGAAGGGGGGAATTCCAGGGATGCCAGAGAACGTATCCTTGTCAGCTAAGCATCCTTCTTGGTGGCTGCAGACTGGCAGCCATAGTTTTGCATGCCATAATGGCTCTGTGAGTGCTGCCATGAAATCACGTATCGTCATGCTGAGAGGTATTCTGGGAACAAAATGGCAGCTGCTGATTTATGGACACTGAGATGATGACTAGACACTTTTTCTGCACCACCACAAAGCAAAGGGGTAGCGGCAATGAAAAGCTGAAGGGGGTGAAGAATTTTGTGCCACCTCGAAATCCCAAATCAGCCTGAAAGTTTGAAAAAACAAGCACTTACTTATTTTGAGAGTGAATGCATTAAGGAGAAAAGAGCAAGGCTGTACTGCTAGGAGCCTGGACACAAGCCAGGTTACATGACAACAAAGCACAGATCTGCGGGCCTCCACTCAGGCTCAGTTCATGAATCACATCTAAACCACTCAACCATTCTCCATTCTTCTTTACCTCTGTTCACCTCAGCATAAAACCTAAACATAAGGGCTTGGAAAGATGAAATATGGATCCCTAACAGTGTAACATAATTCTTCCCTTCTTGTCCATTTTTATCAACTACAATTGCTTTGAGCAAAAAGAGTCCAGTTGAGAGGCTATCCCAGCTTAAAAGATGACTTTATTCTGTTCTTTGTCTGGTTTTGTGGGGAAGCAAGATGAGAATCATTTTATGTGGCTTAGGGCACTTGGGGGTAGAAAGGCAATTCATAAATATTATGTATAAATAAATAAATAAATTTAAGATGCAATTCTTTGGCTATTTACTTTTGGGTAAGCCTCTGTGACGTCAGTGGGGTTTATTTCTGAGTAGACATGCATGCTATTTCACTGGTCATTGTACATCTGATCTCCAAATCTCGTATTTCAGCTGAGGGCTCAATGCAGGTGCAGGTTTCAGGCACACTGAATGCAGAAGCAGTGGGGCACCGCAGCGATTGGAATCAGGATTAAGTATGGAGACAAGATTTACATATCTGAATATGCATTTAGCATGTACCACGGACAGCAGCAGGGACCTGAAGTTTCAGGGGGTAAGGAAGGTGGTCCCTAAGTGTTAAGCTTATTTTTGCCGTAAGTCATCCCTAAACTTCTCCCTAACCGCTCCTCTTTTCTGGAATCCTCTTTCAGGTCACATCCACCTTCTCCTTTAATCTAGGATTGATGTAAGGATGGCTTGCCTGCATTCTTCAAACATCACTTCAAAGCTCATTCTGGCTCACTTCCATTTTTATTTGATGATTGCTTTTTCTTTCCTCTAGTCTTTTTTTTCTTTTACTCCTGCAACTGGATATACTGTATATTGCAAATGGCAAAAGCCTGGCCATTCTGTGTACATGTTTTTAAAAAGTGCACCCTTTCTCCCATTTATTAAAGCAAGAAAATGAGTTGTTTGGAAAATGCTTTTTTAAAGCATTTTTTTCCAAACGCGATTGCAAATTTAGGAATTTGTAAACATTTGTGGAGTGGGGGGAGAACATTCCCATTTGTGGGTGCATTCAGATGTACGAAGATGACTTGTAAAAAGAAACACAATTCTTGTATTACTTTAATTGCTACAAATCTCTGTGACAAACTTGGGTGTCATGGGTGAAATGACTTTGTATATCTAAGCCTGTCGACATTTTTTTTTAAATTTATTGTTATTAACCTCACATATTTTTACTGTTGGTTTGCCCATCTACATTTCCTGTCTATCCTTTCATTGATCCATCCATCTTTTCTTGCATTAAGTCAATGCGTGACCTTTGATTTATTCTGTCAGTATCCATAGCAATCTTGTGACCTCTAGAAAGTGCCTAGATGGGCATAGGATGTTTTGGTGTACCAGCTCCAAGGCCAGCAGAGAGCTCTGACCTTGGAGCTGGGATGGTCTTCCAACCTCAGTCAGCATGGGAAGAACTGCACAGCTGTCCGAGTGGCCATGGAGAAGGCACGGAGAGGCATTCCAGGGAGCAGAGGGGGGAGCAGGTCAGATGCAGCTTAACTTTTGTGCTCTCCAGCCTCTTACACTCTCCATTGGAAAGGACTCAGCCAGCTTTCCAAAACCATGCATCTGGCTGAGGTGCATAGGATGCCTGAATCCTCCACACCTGGCATGCCCACTGCGTTCACACGGTGGAGGCCAACAGTTATCCCATGAGTTCACCCGTATCTGAGGAGAGTGCCCATAAGAACAATCCAGCCAGACTACTTGTTCAGTCACCCCAGTAATACCAGCTACAACCAGCAGCAGCTTAGACATGTTGTAGCAGTTGAGACTGGTGGCCCCAGCATCAGTGAGGTGATGTATCCACTCTAGGAGTTGGTCTGAACTTCATCCAAACTATATTTAAAGGAGCAATTTAAAGGAGGAAGGTGGATAGATCTTCTAAGTTTAAACTGAACCCCAGAGTAGATACATTGCCCCACTGACATTGGTGCATCCACAGGGTTGTAGGCAGAGGTCTCATTGCTGTTCCTTTGACCAGACAGAGAAGGAACCTTGAAGCTGCATGCAAAACATTTGCCTGCTTAGTGAGCTGAAGTTGCAGCATTATGTTGTTGCCTTTGTAGTGTGTGTGTGGGGGGGGGGCAGGGGGGCGGGTTGGACTTTTTTCCAATTTCATATAATTCCAAAGCTCCAAGTTACGGGGAAGTTCCAATTCAGATGGCAATGCTATATATGAAAGTCCTGCTGGCCTTTCATGGAACTTCCAATTTCTAACAGAACGTTCAAGAAATTCTTCCATCACTCGAGGCTAATACCGACGTGACGTTAGTACTGTGGTTGTTGCTTCAGTATAGCACCATTCCACAAAAGTCTCCTCAACATATAAATTTAATTAATAAATAAATATCGACCTCACATAATGCAGGATTTCTGACTGAAATGGTGAGCTCTCAAGGGATATGTGAATGATGTAGTCACTTCTTACCCCTGTACTCCTGGCCTTCAAGGAGTTATGACACTGGCATGGGAGGTAACCACATCTCATTACCAGCACCACCTTCTTGGTGTGGATTGGGACCTAACCATAGAAATGGCAATCTCATAAGAATCATTCTGAAGTAATCCAAAGAAGGCATGTTTCCACAACCGTTTCTCAATTGCTGTGTCCCTTTCATGTTTCAGTCACTGGATGGATAGAATTCCTATCCTGTGGAAGGTTCAAAATATGTTCAAAACTCCATCATAAAAGAGATCCTCAGATGGTCCATGTTCTGATATGTGCTGCTCAGTTCCAGGCTCAGCAGTGGGAATCCAGAAGATAGTTGCCAGATGTCACCATGTAATGAAAAAATCCATTCAAGAACCATCTCAGGTCCCACTGTAGAAGCGTTTATGCAGTGGAGATTCTTCTAATTTTGTATATCAGAAATTATGGCAAAACCAGGAATGGAAAGTCAATTTCTATAGGTCCAAACAACAGAATGGGTGATTGCCTGGCTTTAAAAGCACATGGCCTTTCTACCTTTACTAATGTAGCAGAAAATAAAAAATTAGGAGATGAACTTTGACATGTCCTATCTGGTCGAAGGACTCCCTAGAGAAGAGCCTAATGTTGGGAACAATAGATGGCAAAAGAAGAAGGGGACAACAGAGGATGAGGTGGCTGGATGGAGTCACTGAGGCGGTTGGTATGAGCTTAAGTGGACTCTGGGGGATGGTGGAGGACAGAAAGGCCTGGAGGAATGTTGTCCATGGGGTCACAATGGGTCAGACACGACTTCATGACTAACAACAACAACAATCTGGTCGAAAGACCAGGTTGAAAATTTGAAAGTGGTGATAACCTGATCTGATCTTCAAAGGCTACATGCAGTTCCTAGGTGGTCTCCCCTCCAAGCTCAGGACAGCCTCAGACCTGCTTAGTTTCAACATGGTGGATAACTACTATGAACCTACAGATGAAAATGAGGACAGCAGCTGCAACTTTTCTAATGACTTCAGTGCTATGGTATTTCTGGATGTCTGTCTGCCTAAATACCTTTGTGTGATTTATTAGCTGCTCTTCAGCCATGGCTCCCAGAGTGGCTTACCAAAACAATGAAAACACACAAAGTGCAAAATAACAGATTGCAGATTGTGCTTAAAACTCTGGCATCCAAGAATCCAGAACTAAAATGTCTGTTCAAATAGAAAGGTTTGCACTTGTTCCAAAAAGATGATAATCAGCCAGATAGAACCAATGGTGTCTGGCCACTAATGCTATCTATGCCATGTCAGCAGAAACCAATGTTTGTGCAACTTCCAGAGCACTTGCTAGTGTGACAGGTTCCCAGGAGGCCCACTGCGCTAGCAAAGGCTTTTGCAATAGCACAAAGAGGGGGGATTCAGTCCTGCATATGACAGTCTGCTCAGGTAGGTGCATCTGATGCTGAGGAGGAAGCAGAGGAGCAGAGGTGGGCAGATGACTTGGTAGGCGTGTCAAGGGTACCTCATGGAGATTCTCAGGCGGAGCATGAGAACTGGTCCACCTTGGGAGGGAGACAATTCAGAGCAAGTGTGGGGAGGCGAGTCCCTTGAGTTCCTTGATCCATTCAGGAGAAGACAAGCAAAGTGAACGGACCAGTTCAAAGGAGTCTGGCATTCCTGCCATCCAGCCGGAGCAGCCCCCCTGAGGGTGGAGTCAGAAATGTTGCGGAAAGTGAGGGAAGGAGGAAAAGTTTCAGTTTGGATTCAACTCTTTACATGAGCATGTGCTTCTCCCACATTTCAAGGTGAACACTGCTTTGATTCATAATGTCCTGGAATCTGTTACGCTTTAATAAAAGGAATTGCACTTCTAAAGTTTTAACTGAGTCTTCTGGAGAGGGAAAACAGAAGGGAAGGACCTGGTCACAACATCATGAAAGGATTGGTTTCAGCCTCTGGAACGTTAACTGCACAAGTAGGCAGTCACCACTGGGTCCTTCCATCACTAGGACAGCCTCTGCAGTGAAGGGGAATTCGTGTAACCAGATGCCAACCAATATAGTTTAGATGGTGGTTGCCTTGAAAAGGGTCTCTGAAGCACATCTTAGAAGTTCATGTGGGCATAGGTGACACTTTAGCAACCTTGACCCTAGGCTCTTCAGGGCCTCATAGTTTAAAGCCAGTATTCTGTGGCTGGAAGCAGACTAAAAGTCTATGCAGCTATTCCCAAATTGATGAGATATTTTACTAACATCCTCTCTTGGTTACTCAGTGGTGCAGCCAGGTTATGTAAAACCTTGGATGGAATGGACTTATGGAGAGGAGCAGAGCTTTAAACAGCTGCAATTCACATTTCTCTTTCCCCTTTCACTGCCATTCTATGCTGTCATATTACTTCTATATTTCTAATATATGAGGACAACAAGCATGCTTTCCAATCCTGATTTAAACACACTCACATATTCTGAGCATGCAAGAGCTCAGTGTTAAGCCTGTGATTTAGCTGAGCTGGAGCTAGATAGGGAATTGGCTTAAGTTTGGATAGGTGAGAACTGAGATTTCTAACACCCAATTAATCATAAATATAAAGAAACCCTTTTTTTAAAAGTAGCAACTGCAATTTTAACAATTTACTTGATTTCTATCTTTTTCATAAAATATTATTTGTCTTATGCCTAATGGAGAGTTACTTAAGGAGAAAGTTGTATCTTAAATAAATGGGAGTAAGTAATTCAATGGTGGTAGAGAAATGAAGAGATGGATTACTCAGTGGAAAAGGGTTGATTCTCCATATTTGGTGATTGCAGTGGGATTACCCTAGGGTAAAGAGTCCCACCCAGAATAAGTTCTCACAGTGCCCCTACAGAGAAGTCTTGTGGCTGCATTGCTAGCATCCAAACTCCCATAAATTTAGTGTTCAATTACAGGATGCAATGCTACAGCATCCTAAACACATTTTGTGGAAGGGTGCAATGCTTGGTGAGGTTCAGTTCTTTACATCTTGAAGTAAAGGAGGTGATAGTAAGGAGATCTCTGCCTGACATTCTAGAGCAAGGGTACAGAACCTGAGGCCCAGAGACCAAGTCCAGGTTGTCTGGAGTTGCAGTCTGGCCCTCCAGGCTTCTCCACACAGTTCCACTGGTCCTGTCTCCTTTCCTTCAACCACCAATTATTTGGTACGTTCTCAGCTTTTGTGGATTTTTTCCCCATTCTAAAAGGTTGAAGTATCTTTCCTAAGTCTTGGTTACTGGCAGTAAGGCTTAATTAATTGTGTTTGTTTGTTTGCATTTTATGCCCACCCCTTTTGCCTCCGGCCCTGCATAACATGAGAATGTGGCCTTCAAGAGCTTGCCCAAAATGGAATTTGGTCCACAGGCTGAAAAAGTTCAGTACCTCTGCTCTAGGCAGTCACTGCCAGTCAGAGAAAACTGTACTGACCTAGACCAGGGGAAGCAAAGAGTAAATTGGGATCTACTGGTAGTGGATGCCTGACACCCAAACTTTTTACAGTAGTGACAGGAAACATGTCTTCCCAAATTAGGCTGCTAAAAATCAAGAAATCCTGAGAGAAAATAGGGGGAAATTAGCATATTTGACAGGATCTGCATACGATCTCCAGTTCTGCTACCAACTGGGCTGAAGATGTGCAACTCTATTGTTCTGCAATTCTGTGTCCACCTGCTGGAATCAGTCTTTTGCACCAAACTTCAGTTGGTGTAACCCTCGTGTAATATCCTCATGTAAATGTAGTGAGTCTCAAAAACCTAATGTTCAACATGGACTATTGAAGTTGACCCTGGATTAGCACTGTTGTTATTATTTAGAGAAATGATGGGACAAAATACTAAAGAATTGATGATAAATTTATTAACAGCAGTAAGATTAATAACAGCAAGGAATTGAAAAACAAAAGGTGAATATCATATACTTGATTGGTATAAAGAAGTCTGGAATATAGCTATTAATGATACGAGTAAGTTAACTTCTGATATTAAATGGAAAAAAGGTTTGACAAGTGCAAATAAAATTGAAAATATTTGGAAACCTTTTATTGAACATGTTTTAATAAAAGGAAAGGGGTGTGAACTAAATACAATTGAATTTTATCTGGCCAGGGCGGCTTATTTTATAATGTGTGTTTTAATTAAGATTGTTTTATATGGATATTTTAACTTATTGTTTTATCTATGTTGTAAGCCGCCCCGAGGCTTCGGCAAATGGGGCGGCATAAAAATGTTTTAATAAATAAAATAAATAAATAAATAAATAAATAAAAACCACCAGAAGAGTCAGTTCTGGAAGGAAGTGGGGCAACCTGAATGAATAAATGATCTTACATTAAGTAATTAGAGGTGTTGCTCCTGGCTGAGGTAGCACTGATGTTGATGTGTTGTTTGATCAGTGATGTTTAGTCATAATTGTTATTGTTATGTTAATTGTATTGTTTTTTGTAGTTGTAAAAATAAGTAAAAATGGCCTAAGGGACTGACTTGGTGCAAGGCCACTGCTTGTGCTCCATGCAGGAGGGAGTATGCTTCACTGACCTTAGTGGCACTTACTTCTGGCTTACAGTGCGTTGCAAAGTAGGTGCAGTCTGATAGAAATGTAGCAGCTTCTCCTCTCTCTCTCTCTCTCTCTCTCTCTCTCTCTCTCAGACTAGTACTGTCCAGTTTGCAGCCCTACACTGAGAAGCATCCTCTACTGCTAGTTAGTTTCTTCCACATCAATAAATGGCCACCATTCCCAATGGACTCGGGATGCGTGTGTGCCTGGTTGTGCGTACACCCCTATGCATAAAATACACAGCGCTTGGTGTCCTCATACTATACAGATGCACACACGCACCATGCACACAGTTCTGATGGACCTCTGTCTCTAATAGTAGAATCAATCACATGAAATTTGATGGGTGCAGAGTCAGAGTAATTCCATCTGAATCAGCAGCTGCCAGATCAGGAGTGCTACTTAGCAAAGGCCTACCGGGGAGTGTAAGAAAGATGAGGGGGCGGGAAGAACTGTGGACAGTCCCTTGCTCCATCTTCGAAATGTATAAGACCTCTCATTCTCAAGACAGAAAAGTAAGGATGGATGGATGGCAGCTGAGACTGGGCTGTGGGAGAATTTCAGCCAGTGTGCAGATGAGGAATGCTGGGGAGAATGAAGGAGCTCGCTTTCTGTCTGCTTCTTCCATTCCTAAATGCTGTTTTGGCTGAGACGAAGAAAGCACCCGTGTGGCTCCCCAGAGTTAGTTGCTCAGCAACCAGAATCAATTAATATGCTCTGCAGAAAGAACTAGGAAAGCCCAGGCTGACAGCAGAGGGAGGGCAAGGCAATTCAAAAGACCCAACTCCCCTGCCCCAAGTCCTCAGTTACTTGGGACCCCATTTCGTTGGGTCATCTCCCATTGGAGAGCAGACCCTCCTGAGTGAGTCAGACAAAGAGCCCGCAGCCTCTTCTCTCTAGATGGAAGGATTTGCTGTTCCACCACATTTGTCACCTCTCTTACCCTGCTTTCCAAGGCAAAGAAAGAATGTTTAATGCCTAACCTAATGCAGGTTAGAAATGAAGAACAGAGAGAGTTTGTTTCCTTCCTTCCTTCCTTCCTTCCTTCCTTCCTTCCTTCCTTCCTTCCTTCCTTCAGGCTGAGAGTCATTCATTGGTGACACAAAAACAAACCATAATGACAAAATATGCACCAAGTGGGAATTGTGAAAGTTTCTTCATTACAAAGCAATTGTCCCTCTGCAGGTAAAATTGGGTAAAATTGGATTGCTAACAGAGAATGGAAGATCTCTCCCTCCCCCTTTTGGATAGCCACTTCAGAGTTCTATTAAGATTCTCTCTCTTTCTCTCTCTTCCTCCTCCTCCTCCTCCTTCTCCTCCTCTCTCTCCCTTTCCCTCTCACTCCTGCCCTGGTCTTTCTGATGACAGCACAGATCTGGGAATGAAGAACTCTCCAAGCTGATTGGAAATGGCATTTTGGAGCTGAAACTTAACTGGGGGAAATATACCTCCCAATGAAGAAAGTACAATGCACTTTAAGGCTCTGACTTCTGGCGAAAGAGTCGAGCCTGAAGAAAGATTGTCCTCTTGGTGGGGAAGGATGGGTTGGACAATCTTCATGCCCTCCAAGGGGGATCTGGATGCCATGCTGAGCGTAATCTCTGCAGCATGCCCGGTGAATTTCTCCTCCTGATGCACTACATGGTAAGGCCATTTCTCTCCTTGCACAGAGTGTTGTTATGATGCTTCCGTTCCTTTTCAAATTAAAAAGCAGGCAATGTATTGATCCTCATTCACTCTCAGTGTGCCCAGATCTTCACCAGTTGTCCCTTGAATGTTTCATGTACTGCTTTAAGAACAGTAACAAGTCTTGTGAGGTGTGTGTTGCAGAAGAGAAGATTTTAAGAAGTGATTTATGATTGGGAAATTGATCTCACTTGTCACTTGCATGCAAGTCCTATTGATTTCGATGGGACCTATAACTGAGCATATCTGCATAGGATTACAGTTTATCATAGGCTTGTTACAATCTATTACCAGATTAATGTGGCTGTTTAAAAGTGATCTTCGGCAGTGTCTTAATCCTGCAGTGACACACTGCTTCTGTTGGATCAAAAGGATTATATAGATACCAGCAAATTTTTAAAGTTTGGGAAGAAATGTCCAACTTTAGAATGACCCCCCACCCCACCACTGGCAATTGCTCTGCACACATGAAACATTTTGTGAGGCATGTGCTACACAGATTCATCTTTGCAGCCACATTTCCACAACTGCGAAAGAACTTAGTGCAGTCTCAGCTACGGTGGAAATCATTGCAAAGCACACTTGCAAACTTCTTGTAAATGCGGGACATCCCCTTCGTGATCTTCCAGTAAGGAGAAAATGGTGACAACACCCCCCCACACACTCACACACGCACACATTAGCAATTACTCCATTTGTTTTTACAAGAGACCAGGAGCAATGGGATCTCTCCTCCATGGGGCTGAATACAAAACAAAATTACCAAAATGCATGTCCCATTGAACTCAGAGAAATGTGGAGATTTTGGATTGAGCTATAGGTTCCCTTTGGGGAAAGACATGTATCATTCACAGTGCCTGTTGTAGGAACATTGTCTGCTTCCGTGTTTCTGAATGCCAAAACCTTTTTGTCTTGGCTGGAGTAGTTTGGCTGGATCAGCCACTGGAACATTCAAAAAAGGGAAAGTGATAACATCTGAGTTATGCTATGCCAAAAGATGCTTTCTCAATGTATAGGAAAAGCTGGACTGCATGTTTGTATAATTTCCTTGTTGATTCTAAAATATTCAAGCTGAGAGGCAGTTTTGTTTAAATGCTGCCTGGACAGTGGTTCAAAGAATGGGAAATGTTATTACATGCTAATGCTGTGTCTATGTTAGTATCAAATTGGAACTGCAGCTTAAGGGCTGAGGGAGAAACACATGAAGTTAAACTCTTTTGCCTTGGAAAACAAGGCACAGTGAGGGTTTTTTTTAAAGGGTTGGGCTAGAAACGTTGGGTAAGAAATTAGGGAATAAGCATTAATCAGAATACAGAACTGTGGGAAGTAACAAGGAAAACCGCAACCAAGGTGACATGGTTTCATGAACCGGGCAGAGAGTTAGATGTTGTGAAGGCAGGTGGAGAGAAGGGACCAGGTAGGATGGCAGAGTGAGGGGTGCATATGGAGTCCAGTGCAAAGCATTAAAAGTAGGTTATCAGGACAAGTGGAGGCTAAGCTGAGAGGCACAGCATGTGCGTTTCATGAGGAAGGTCCTGAGTTCCATTCCCAACATTTCTAATTTACGAAGGATGGGGAGCAGGGAAGAGGAACGGCCTCTGCAAGAGACTCTGGGGAGCAGCTGAGCTGACGTCCAGGGTAGAAAAAACTGACCTGGACTGGCATATAGTCTGCCCTGGTGCCAGGCAGCAGCTTCTGGGAAGAGAGGCAGTGCTGAAGTGACCAAGGCTAACCATGGAGAGTTAGCAGAGAAGTAGACAAAGGAAGCCCATCATGCAAGGTGTTTCTCACAGTCCTGGGCTGCAGTTCACACATGCACTTCAGTCCTTCAGTGGCTGTTGACTAATGTCTGGCAGCTGCATGAATGCCCGTGAAACCATCACTTCTGGGGTGAGACCAAAGTTCAGTCTAGTGTTTCATCTGGGATGATCTGTTCATACATGCAAGCAGAGGATGGACTCTAATGCTAGTCTGGGTCGGTTTCACCTGATTTTATTCATAAGTCTGTTCCATCTTGTTTCCACCTCATTCTTTAATCTTAAAAAATAAAGATAAAAACCTGCATTAAAATTGTATTTCTATACTAAGTTAAATGCATATTTTGTAAGCAATTGAGCCTAAAATCCTAAAATATGCATTTTGGGTTTTTTTTTTTTAAAAAAATACTGTATGCATTTCAATACTTAGTTAAATGCATATCTTTGTATGCATCTGAAATTAAATTCTGTCAAGAAGTACAGAGTGCTTCTTAAATAAGTGCTTGGACCCTGTAACTAAACTTTTCCACTGGAGTTGAAGTGTGGCCAGATTACAGCCTTAATGACTGGGCTTAGCAACCAGGAACAGTAACTACAAGCCTCTTAGGGCATGATCCAGGGCTGTCTTAACGCATGGGCCTGATGGGCACTCGCCCGTGGGCCCCATACTAATCTGTGTATGTTAACCCTTGGAAAATTGGAAAACTTCCAAAATTAACAGTAGTTGTAGTTGTCGTAGGGGCCCCAGCACACTGCTTTGCTCAGGGCCCATAATGCTGTTAAGATGGCCCTGGCATGATCGCATGCTTGTTTAGACCAAACAAAAGCCCTAAACTCCCAGCATTTCCCACCTAGCCATGCAAGCAAGGAGAGATTCTGAGGAAAGTACTGTTCCACAGCAGGGAGTCAGAAATCCTATCGATTTACTTTGCATCACCCAACCACCATAGAATCACAGAATGATAAAGTTGGAAGGAATGAATAAGGCCACTGGGTTCAAGCCCCTGCTCAGTGTGGGACTCCAGATCAAAGCACCCCTAACAGATGGCTGTGCAGCTGCATCTTGAAAGCCTCCACTGGAAGGTCACAAGCTCCCTAGGTCATTGATTCTCCAGGGAAGCCTCCTTCTGCCCAGCCCTACAGGGTCCATCAGGATGGCTTGATCCTGACAATCCAAATTCTGACTGCACTTTCTCCAGTCAGTTTGCATTCTTTGATATTGACTTG
This sequence comes from Varanus komodoensis, assembly GCF_004798865.1. Lineage (NCBI taxonomy): Eukaryota > Metazoa > Chordata > Lepidosauria > Squamata > Varanidae > Varanus > Varanus komodoensis. Next base: position 47,898,974 of record NW_025335761.1, read on the forward strand.
AGTGGGTTTAATTTTGGCATATAGATAACAAAGAGAAGTTCAGTGAGTAATTTTAAACCTAGCCTTCATGATCATATGCAGGTCCATATAAGATGGCCATTGAAGAATATAATTTTTTCTGATGACCAAACAACAAAGGTCAGCTATTTAGGGTTCTATCAGAGAGACATAAGAGAGTCAAATTATAAAATAAAACTATAAAATAAACTTAAAACTATATTACAGATGCATCTGTTGTGAAACACACAACTAACATTTCTCTTCTTCTTCAAACTCCCCTTCCATGCTTTGTAACATTTTCTACATTTTTTCTATGTGGGAATGCTGGCCAACCCTCCCCTGGGGGTGGGGGGAATTTTCTGAGCATTTTGCATTTTCAGCTCACTTAAACCATAGCAACACATCATGACCACAGGAACAAAACGGAGCTTGCTTCTGCTACTCTGATGTCATTCCCTGGGTGGTCACTGGCAGGGGAGGGGAGACTGGGCTCCCAGGGACTTGGACTTTTACTCCAAGGACAAGCACTAGCTGCCTTCCTGGAAACAAGATTATGTTTCTTCATTCCTGCAGAAGTTATCCAGAGAAGGAGAAGCACACTTCCAAATTGGATCCCAATAGGCATAAATGTACAAGAAATCTAGGAAGTCTACAGAGATGTTGGCTTATCAGCCAGCCACTGGGCAGTGATACCATAGGATTTTTGAGTAATAACACTGCACAACATACACATATACATTATTTACTGATGGAAATATATTCCAGAATATCTTCTTCGGTATAGAACTTCCAGGGATTTTGGCATGGAAAATAGATTGGTGGTCTTGCTTCCACCCTTAAGACATTTGCAAACATATTTTTTAAAATAGGCATTTGGTGTTGGAAAGAAAGAGAACATCAGAGTTATGTCCATAAATGATGCTGAGTAAAGAATCAGCACTAAAAAGAAAGCTGGCAAGGTCACAGTAGAGCAGCTAGCAATGGAGGATGTAAACCTAGCATATCTTCTATATCAAAATTAATTACCTAATGAACTCTCATTTCTTTAAAATTAGCTAAAAATGCTCCATTGGAGCTTCAGATTCCAGTTGGCGAGGCACTTAATCTGGTGAAGACTCACAGGAGAAGTTTTCTTGCTGCCTTGCACCCATCTAGCCAAACACTCCATTTTTATTTCTTTACTTTGGAAAGAAACAATAACTATATCCAAGAGACCTTTGGGGTGAATTGGTTTCCATGGCCCTCACCTATTTTGTTGTAAGAATGACTAAAGCTTGATGTGGAATCCATTCATGTTCATGGCTTACCAGAATGTATCCAATTTATTTAATTTGCACATCCTAGAATTGGATCCAAATACATGTTGTGGTGTGATGTTCTTATATTTATAAGCTTGGGATGTGTAAACAGGAAAAATGTAATTCAAAGGCATATATTTGGAAACTGTGAATGCAAAAAAAAAAAAAATCATACATTTGAAAAATGCACATGTTCATTTTGTTTATTATGTTTCTATAGCTAAGATTCACTAGGCACTCCCCAAAGGTTAAAAACTTTATAAATATAATATTATACATAGTATAAAATCATTTACATAGAAGTATATCAACAGAGAGCAAATGCAGAGATCCACATGCACATCTAAGGAATGTTAAGCACACCGTGGTTAATTAAGGAGGGGGAAATGTATATATTTCAAAAATGTGCACAATTTGATGGATGCATTTCAGGAAATGTGCAGGAAAGTACCAATGAATTTTCATGCAGGGAAAAAAGCTTTTAATCTGATGTGGACTGTAACCAGAATGAGCTTTGAGGTAGGCATCAGAGAAACTCACCGGGCAAGTGTCTTGCAGATTTGTTTGTCCCTAGCAATGGCTGCCTGCCTATGCACCTTCTCGTGTGATTGTGTAGACAGTGGTTTTAAAGGCTGACAGTAGTTTGGTTTGAATCCTGGAAGGCCATTCAGGAAATGGATCTAGTTTGATGGTAGTGTGGATACAGTGGAACCCTAAGCTTCCAAGTAAAGGACTCCACAGCAGAGAAGGCCTGGGCTGGATTCTCCTAGAACCTTGCAGAATTAATCCAATTACACAATACTGAGTTAGATGGACAATGGGTCTGACTTAATACATTTATCTATATATTACATTTTTATGCCACTCCATAGCCCATGGGCTCTCTGAATGTTGTACAATTTAAAATAATATATACAACAAAGGTTATATTCAAAGAAAGTAAAACCATAAATAGACAACAGACAATAATAACAAGTCAACAACACTTCAGTTACAATAACTTAACCTCTTGATACAGCAGCAAATAATAAAACACAAGAATAAAACAGTCCGGTCTGACTCAACAATTAAAATGACTGGAGAATAAAAAGGGTTTCACTGAAAGGATAACAAAGATGAAGCCAGGCATGCCTTTCTGGTGAGCATGTTCCAGGGGTGGGGTGCCACTACAGAAAAGGCCCAGCTCCTAATTGTTACCCACTCACTGCTTTAGGAGGATGGTCCCTGAGAAGGACCTCAGCAGACAATCATAACAAGATGTTCCTTCAGAAAAGCTAATCCTACCTCTACCCCTAGATGACATCTTCCTCTATATGTTTTTTGGGAGGACCGGGGAATAGGCTTGAAATATAATCATGTAAAAATAAAAGTGCTTACAGGGCTTAGGTCCAGAATACCTGAAGGATCGCCTCCATCCCTATAAGCCCTCACACCCCTTAAGATCGGCGGGAGAGGCCTTGCTCCGGGAACCCTCTCTGAAGGAAGTACAAAGGGTGTCCACCCGGAGGAGGGCCTTCTCTGCAGTGGCACCCGGACTATGGAATCTGCTCCCCAGAGAGGTCCGCCTGGCACCGACGTTATAATCTTTCCACCACCAGGTAACGACCTTTGTATTTGACCATTATTTTAATTACCAGTGGGCTTAGATGCTTTAGGTTTTTCCGTCACAGTTGCACTTTCTATTTTTCCCTCCTTTTTCTTAAGTTCACAATGTGTTTTATATTGTTTTAATCATTGATGTTTTATATTGTATTTGTATATTTTACATTCTACTTTTATATCTTGTAAGCCATCCTGAGCGCTTCGCGATAGGACGGGATATAAATGTCCATAATAAATAAATAATAAATAAATGGTGAGCTTATGAGGTATAAAAATAAAGCCACCCATCTGCTGAATGTGAGGGTGTGTCTTCCCTTCAGCCTGGGTACCATTTTCCAGTCTTCCCACAGAATAGTATTATATGAGATTCCAGTAGCTTTGCACCTGAGCGCTGTCTTTCTCCTTCAGAAGTCAGGAAGGGATTTATGTTAATTAAAGGATTTACACATGGCCCTTGGGCTGGAAATCCTTCAAGGCAGCTTACCAAGCTAATTTCACATTTAAAAAGTCAAATGGCATATCAAAATAAAATGTTCAATAATCACCCATGGATAAATCAGCAGGTGAGAAGTTAAAACCATAATGAAAAATTTTAAATACCATTCAGTATTATTTCCACTGAAGAGCTCGTTAGAGGAAAATGCCATTAAATACTATTAAAAGCAGGAGGGGAACAGGACAAACAATGCCTAGAAATTGGGAGAAAGAAGGTGATAATAGTGCCAGAAAAACATGCCCAGGGAGAGAGATGAAAAATTTGGGTGCCACTAAAGAAAGGTTCTACAGAGCAGTTGCAAATGATCTGAGCTTCAAAGGTTACAGGAGATGAAGGTTCTTAGGGAAATTCTTAGAAGTGGTTTTAAGAAGGTTTGCCTAGGCTAACATTGCAAATGAGCCGCATCCCAGAATGAATTCCTTTCTCTGTTGCTTTTATTTTTAAGGTTTAAAGTTTAAGGTTTTAAGCTTTTTAGCATGTCATATGGATCAAGTTTAACACTTAGGCAAACTTTTGATTTATGGCACCCACTTGAGTGAAAAGTAGAGCGAGGCTAACATGTGAATAGAAACTACTCATGTGAGCAAAGGTTTTGTCAAATCAGACTCTTGGTTGGTCATGGCAGCGGAGTCATTAAGCTTGGGGCATAATCCCTGTTCTTCTCTTCAAAACAAGTCACTTTAATAACATTATTTTTCCTCATGTAAATCTTTATTTTGTAATTACGGTAAGCAAACTAGGTCAGTAATAGATACTGAACTATGTTAAGGTCTATAAATGTGGCATTTAGCAATGAATGATTAGCACGTAACAGAGTTTACACAGGTTTGGAGACACAAGTAAATGAATTTAAGTAAAGGTTCTTATTTTTTAAAAAATCTTTCTTTTTCACATACCAACACTAAATAAAGAGATCAGGGCCACTGCTTTTCTCTGAAACCCTGTGTCAACATGAGGGCAAGGGCTAGGCAAGGATATTTGCTGGACTATAAGTCCCATCAGTCCAGTCAGCTAGACCAATGTTCAGGGTACCAGTTCATCATGCTGCTGAGCTAACAATGCATGACTTACTCTTATACTAACCAAGCAAAATTAATGTTTGTTGACATTCTCCAAATTAAACTTTGAAGCTTGTTCTAATTTGTATCTGTTTCAGATAGTGAGTTTTGCTTATACCTTTGGAAGAAAGATCCATTCATATGTTTGTCTGCCTTGTTCCAAATGACTGAATTAGTTGTGCGAATTTTATACATTTTCTCCCAATAATGAAAACATGCTTGTGCACATCTTAGAGGTACACATTATTGTGACCATTTTTTTCAGATGTGCAGCTTTTAAACACTTTTTTTTTGTTCCACGAGTCACACTGCAAACTTGGAAATGTATGGATTTTGACTGTAGTTTGCATTCAGTTCCAAGATGTGTGAACTGGATAAATTCCAGTCAAATTTGAACTGCAAGGAATTTTCCTTGCATTTCTCATTGGCAGGCATACCTCGATCCGTTCCAGTGTTCAGTGAGGCCTAGTTTGGGGGTGAAATCACCCTTGGCTGGCTAATGGATGGCCTTCTTAAGAGGGGGCTCTAGAGCAGAGTGACCCTGCTACCTCTGCCTGATCTCTAAGAAGCTTTTGAGACTGTTGAGCACAGTAGCCTTCTGGAGGTCTTTGAGATGAAGGTACCATTTTACAGTGGTTCACTTCCCACATGCAGGGTCAGTTCCAGAGAATAGCATTACGTAACTGCTCCTGAGCCCCATGGCAGTTGAACTGTGGGGTGCCAGAGAGTACCATCTTGTCCCTAATGTTGTTGAACGCCTCTGAGAGTGGCAATTAGAAGATCTGGGACAAGTGTGGGTGGTTTGCTGAGGATACTCAGCTCTGTGTCTCTGTGACCTCTGACCTGGGAGAAGCCATGAACATTTTGGTGTCTGGACACAGTTATGGACTGGATGAAGGCCAATAAATTGAGGCTGAATCCTGATGCGGTCGAGAACCAATGACTGGGTCAATCAGAAACCTAGTAAAAATAAATCAATAGTGGATTCCAGTGGATTCCCACCCCCAAAACTGATTCATCACACATCCCTACCCAGGAGACAGTGTGTTTGGGGTCCCTTCAACCCTCCAAGCTCAGAGGATTACAGACATGCTATGCAGGACAAGAGGAGTGAAGAGGTTTGCCTCTATGTTTCTCCCACTTTGTAAAACCCCAAGACTGCCAATTTTCGCCATCTGAATGGGGTGCTCATAGGAGGAACGAAGGAGGCTGAGGCCCCATCAGGGATGCCTCATATCTTGGCAGCGCCAGTCTCCCTCCTTCCACACCCTCTAAAACACCCCAAAAAGCCCATCTCGGGGCTGCCCTTGCACCCACAGAGTTGCAACCAGCAGAGAATGTACTCTGCCAGCTGTGAGAGGCAAACTGGATCCAACCCTGAATGATTCTCCAGCCTCATTGCTGGAGATCCAAGCGATCCGAAGGCTGCCTGGAGGCCATGTACTATTAGTTTGCAGAAGCAGCTCTGCATGTTGTATCTCGTGATTCTGGATTAGCCCAGTAAATGGTTTGCAGATCAGTAGTGATGCTGTATAATAAAAATGAAATAATTTGTATCCTTAATTACTGTTATTGTTGCTTTAATAAAAGTATTATTACTGATATTATTATTAATAATAATATTTTTGCTGTGAACTAGGGTCCTCAAAGTGATGTAAAACTTAAATCGCTAGAATAATACCATAAAATCACAACACAATAAAAACAAAAACAAAACGTTTTGAAAACAGAGCAAATCAAGCTCTCTGTTAAAATTCATTAAAGGCAGCTTTCTCCGATCTGATACAGCTGGAGGGCATCAGGATGGAGAAGGCTAATCAGACAAAAATGCTGCTGTGGAGATCTGCAAGGATGGAGGCAGCCTGGCCAATTTCAAGACAGCGTTCCTTGGTGCAGGGGCTGCTATAGAGAAGCCCCAGTCTCTTGCATCCACCAGCCTAGCTTCTCTTGGCTGCAGGTCATACACCTGTGATCAAGATAACAACTGATGGGCAGACTCAGATGGGAGGAGGTGGTCCTTCGGATATCCAAACCCCAAATTGAGGAGGACTTTGTAGGTCAGAACCAGCCCTCTGAAGTGGGCTTGGAAAAAAGTTTAAATCAGTGGTGATATTTGGTCTCCTAAGTGCGTACCAGCCTCGCAGCTGCATTTTACACTAGCTGTAATTTCCAAACACTTTTCAAGAGCAGCTCCCAGAGAGTTCCAGTTGTCCAATGTATGGACCAGTGTGGGTCCATACATTGGACTTCTTTAGGAAGGGGTGCAGCTGGTACCACAGCCAAATGCAGTCCAGGTCACAGAAGCCATTTGACCGCCTTCTACCTAATAAGCTTCTAGAGTCATCTGTTAAAATATCAAAAGATATCAAAAGGTGTGCTGGATATCTCATGTCACAGGACACATGAGATAATCGCAGCCTCTTTAATGAAGCACTCCAGAAACAGGTGTGGTGGAAGGCAAGGGATTGTATACCGTTTTTCTGTCTACCATACGAAGAGATTGCTATTCATCTGGCGATAAGCTCATCCTTATCCAAAGATACATCATGATTCTTTGAACTATGTATATTTTAGGTGTATAAGACTATACCTAAAAATGTAATTGTTTATCCCCTTAAAATGCATGCTATTCTTTCTTATTAACATTTCTAAAGTACATTGAGAATGCTTTTAAATAGCTAATGCTGACTGAAAAGAAAAGAAGAAAAAAGATGTGGAAAAACAATGGGAAGGGCACTGGAAACATGAAAGAATTAAATGTGGGGGTTTAGTGGCAGTTCATAAAACCAGGCAGTGCGTTGCAGTAGTTAGAGTGTGGGACTGGAACTCTGCAGCTTTGGATTCTAGCGCTTGTTCAACCATAAAACTCATTGGGTGACTTTAGGCCAGTCACTGACCCATGGCCTGCCCTACCTCATAGAGAATAAAATGGAGAGAAGGAAGATCATGTACATTGGCATGGGTTCCTTGGAGGATACAAGGTAGGATATAAAGGTAATTCTGCACATCTTCATCAAACTCTTAAAATATATGATTTGGAAACAGAGATGTTGGACTCATTCCCCAGTGTTTCTATTGCCACATGATATAAATGGCTGAGCCTATGGGGAGAGCGCTCCACACAGCTTATGTTCTATTAGCAGGCACCAGACAGGGCAGGAGAAGCAAGGATGGTGACCTCCATTGCTTTATCATCTGTTCTGTTGATCTTCCAGTAGACACATGGAAGAGTTGTGGGAATAGTTGTGGGGAACTTATTGTTGGTCGCAAAGTCATGCCTGACCCATCATGACCCCATGAACAACATTCCTCCAGGCTCGCCTGTCCTCCACCATCCCCCAGAGTCCACCTAAACTCACACCCACTGCCCCAGTGACTCCATCCAGCCACCTCATCATCTGCCATCCCCTTCTCCTTTTGCCACCAATTGTTCCCAGCATCTGGGTCTTCTCCAGTGAGTTGTTCCTTCTCATTAAGTGGCCAAAATATTTGAGTTTCATCTTCAGTATCTGACTTTCTAAAGAGCAGTCAGGGTTGATTCCCTTTAAGATTGACTGGTTTGATCTCTTTGTAGTCCAAGAAGTCTTCTCAATACTTCTGCTATCTTTCTCCTCATTATATCTTAACTGCCATCGTGCTTTCTGTTCTGGCTGTATGGGACAGGATCCCTCTTTGGATCCTGTGGTCAGAGCAGCATTTGTGGGCTCAAAAAAGAAATTCTGCAATGTCCTATGGACCTAGGAACATCATCGGATAGTTATGGAAGGGGTTTGGAGCCATATTTGCAAGTCTGGACATTCCAAGAAAGAGTTCTGAGCTAGAGGTGTGTGTGTATGTTTGTGTGCAGTTGGGAATCGATTGTGTGTTTATGTAGATATTTGAGGATAACTATAAATAAATCCAATGTGGTAATGGAAAAATATCCTGCTGAGAATATCAAAGGAAAGTCATTATTATGTGAAATTGGTGCAGAATATTAATAGTGTTATTTGTGCACAACGAGAAAGTTATGACATGGGCAGGTAATTGATGCCTTTAATAAGGACACTGTAACTCTTCTATTGGAAGTAATCCCTCAAATGTATATAAAGGAGGAAAAATGTTCAGGGGGGGAGGCTTCCCCAAATAAATCAGAACATGAAGAAAATTCAGTTTATCACTGTTGTGCTATCAATAAAACATTTTATCCACCAAAGGGACAGCTTTATTAAGATACCACCACTTTCTTTTTCTTTCTTTTTGGGGAAATAATTCTATAGCAATATGTCCATGAAGATAAATAGCAGTTTGAAGCTTCTACCTGTGTGAATGCTCAATATGAAGCAGCAGCAGACAATTTAAATGATGAACAGCATTGTTTTCCACCCAGTTTAACTAGATATGAAATTACTGGGAGACAATTTAATTGAATGCATTGTTCAGAACCTGAAAATATAAGCAGGATATGCAAGAACAGAAACATCAATTAACAACTTTTTCACCAGCCTTGACCTGATCTCTTTGCTGATTTAGAAGATTCAAGTGTGAAAAAAGAAGGGTGCTTTCCTTGTTCTTATGGAGAACAAAGCACAGCTCCCTTCATGCGCCACAACAGTGATAGATCACGGACGGAAGATTGGCTCTCGGGCTGAGGCAAGGCTGAAGACCAGTGGTAGCCACCCATGGGGTGACAGCACTGGAGGGTCAAAATCAAATGCATGAAATCCAAAGGTCCTGTTGTTGTGGACTAAGAAGGGGTAGCAGCCATTTTCTGTGTCAGACAGAGGTGGGGCCAGGCCATGTCTGTTTAAGGAATCCTCTCTGTGTTGCCAAGAGGCAGTGCTGCTTTTTAGGAATGAGAAGGCAAGGAACATGCCAATGGGTGAAAGCTAAAGCTTTTATTGAGCAGGAACAAATTAACAGAACGGAAGACCTGAGTCCACTGGGCTGTTCTAGCATCTGGTGTAATCATGCAGGGTTGTCTTCAATGGGTTGTATCCAATATTAGATGACCTTCCATTGCTTATCTCAGAAGTCTAGTCATCTGGTCCAACTTGGGATGCAGATGATAATTAATTCTGGATATGTATTTAGCTATTCTATTAGTTGGTCAAAGTTTGAACTTATGTAACTGGAGATACTGCACTCCATAGCATCTTGGTTAACTGCTGGGAGCTTATTATTTGTTTAGGAATACTTGTCATATTCCTAAACCTTACGACATATTAATATATGTCAAATGATTATACTGATAAATGACAAATGTTATATGTCAAATGACTATGCTAAATTTAAGTAAGCTGATCAATTACTGCATAACTCATGAAACATTGATAGATATTTAATGTTAAGTCTGTAAGGTTTGTACTATTTGTATTATGTTTGTTTATTTTATGTAAGCTGTCCTGAGGCTATGCGATGGGATGGCATATAAAAATTCTAAATAAATAAATAAATAAATAAGGTAGGGTAAATATACTTAAAATAAATGTAATACCTTGAATTGTTAATATTTTACACTCTATTCCTCTGTTTAAACCTAGCAAGTGTTTTCAAAAATTTAATCCATAACTTCCCATGGTGCCTCCTTCAACCATGCATATTATTGAAAGGATGCTTTTGATTCAAGGGTTGGATCTTCCTTCCTGATTTCTCTTATATCATTTGGTCTGTTTGCTGCCTTCTATGAAACTTGGCCCCTTTGCATTCAGATTAGACTTTTCTGCCTAGTGGCTTTTGGAATCCTCATGCTTAGCTCCTCTCCCTACATGGATCATGTTGGGTTCTTGGTCTACCAAAACAGATAACAGTGCCTACATTTATGGGAGTAAGGGAAGTGTGGTGCAGAGTTGCATAGCAGCCTGAGCCACATATTTCCCCTGTTCTGCAGCCTCCCTTGCTACCTGCACTTCCTGATCTGAAAAAGCCCCATTGGCGAGGACTTCAGATGTCTTTTCCTGAGCTTTAGTTGAAGTACGGGAAGGCAGGGGTGCTGCAGACTGCCGGAATGATGACTGTACAATGAAGACAGGCCACTCTTTGCCCCCCTTGGAACTAAGGGAAGCACAAGAAGCCTACAACCCACTCGAGAATTTCGGTGAAATGCTCTCTTTTCAACACACACACTTTTTTTTCTATCAAACTCTGTGAGAATTTCTTTTTTGTTTTTGTTTTTAATGCAGAAGAAATTTTCAGCACAGCACTAGTTTTCTGGTTCAGCTGGGAGGAATGAACTGGAAAGAAGCTCTCCCATTGGGTTGTCTCAAGACTGCTTTGGACCCAAAGCCCAGCTCTGGAAAGGGCAAATCAACTCACTCTTTATATGTGTGCATTTCACTACATATTGCACAGAACTGAACCAGAAATACAGCATCATGCCCATTTGGCCGCATATCCAACCTCCAATCTTCAGTTTTAACGAGCTACTGCTAGTTTGCCAGTCTCAATCAGTGCAGAACAATTTCTGTTCACCACTTTATAACAAGGCAACAGGCTAATTAGGAGTCCATTTTATAATTTTGCTATGGCACAAAACAGATTGTGGTGAATTTAAATTATTTCTTTGCATTGATCTTCGCTTCAGGCACCAACGGAGAAAAATCTATAGAGTGTGCATTCTTTGAGAAAAGGAACAAGCCAAATGCATTTTTTGGAAATCAGCTAGTTACATGAATAACTATTAGCTCAGCCCAGAGAACACTTACGGCAGAAGTTCTATTGAGATGCAAAATGCAAATGGTACCCAAGAAGATGTATTAGTTGTATTAGGTATTGGATTGGGTACTGTATTAGGTATTCACACACACACACACACGCATGGTTGAGGTCCACATCTGCCTTCCACAAGAGAAAGGGAACCTACATGAGAGGAAGAGCCCTGCTTGCAGGAAATTCCTCCACCTGACTTTGCAGATCGCCTCCTCCATGCATGCCAAGTGCACCATAGTCAGTATTTTGTTTTTTGTTTATTAAATTTTTACACCACCCATTAGCCAGGATAGCTCTCTGGTCAGTTTACAATGACAAAATAACAACATATACAATAAAACTGTAGTATTAAATCTAACATACTACAGCAGTAAGGTAACAACAATAAAACAGTAAAAACCCCATAGTAAAAACTCTACTACATCCACAATTCAAATTAAGCCAAGGGTGCATTAGCACTAAAATACAATATTTATTTACCATAGAAAGGGTTATCTTAATACTACTTTAACTATTAATATATTAAGCAAATAAAAATGTTTTTGCCTGGGGCTGAAAGGAGTAGAGAGTGTGCCAGGTGAACCTCCTGGGGCAGGCGATTCCGGAGTCAAGGTCCAGAGTCTATGAAGAAGGCCCTTCTCCTCATCACCCCCCTCTTGGTTCCCTTCAGAGGGGACTCTCTGAGAAGGATGATGTTAGGGTCCGGGTAGACACCTATGGGAAGAGGTAGTCCTTTGGATAACCTGCCCCTAAGCCGTTCAGGGCTTAAAATATCAACACTTTGAATCAGGCCTGGACTTTAACTGGGAACAAGTGAAATTGATAGAGGACTGGCATTATAAGTTCATATCGGCCAGTCCCTGTCCGCCTTCTGCTCGGGCCACTGAACTGAAGGACAGGAATGGCCTGATTTGTGTACAGCCACCCAAAGGCCTGGCCCTGCTTTCAGATACCAGCATGTTAAACTGGGCCAGGTAGTCCGTAGTGAGCACACGCCACCTTTGCACTAGCGTGTGTTGCCAACTGCTGCTATATAAAGCAATGCATATTGACAACGTACACTGTAACTGCTGCTCTGGAACCATTAGTGAGTTTGTTGGCTTCAATTCTTAATAAGAAGTGGCTAGCACAGTCTGTGGTGAGCTTCCTTGGAATGCTCTTTGTAATCACAGGTATTAAAGAAGATTTCATCTGGGGAACCTGTCACAATGTGAAGAATTAGTCTTTCCAGACAACTGGCGTGATTCCTTGAAGGTGCACCCGGGCCGATAGGGAGAATACAGCATGGCCACTTCTCAGCCTCCTTATCAGAGCTGCAACTGTTGGTCCTTTGCTTTGTTTTTCAAGATAGATAAAGACCATCAAGATAGATAAAGAATTTGCCATTCTTGCATTCCACCTAAGAAACAATATGGTTTATAGCTTTAGCCCCTGTGTATGGTCAATGGGTTTTATTCCTATGGAAGCACACACAGGATTAAATTACCTTACGTACCAGACAAAAACATCTCTCCTTAATAGGAGGGTGTTTACAATGCAATTGCATTTATTTTGCATTTTTATCCCACCTTTATTCTTCGTGAGAGGATTCCAAGCCAGCTTACATAGTTCTCCTCCACTCCATTTTTATCAGAACAACAATGCCATCTTTGATGTAGGTGATGCTGAGAGTGAGTGAGTGAGTGGCCCAAAGTCACCCGGTGAACCTCATGGCTGAGTGGGGACAAGAACGTGGATCTCCTGAGCCAGACTCCAACACTGGGGAGGTAGGAGGCAGGGAGAAGTGAATTGTCTGCAGTCAGCTCAGTCCTTGGGCACAGAAAAAACAACAACACCTCATTATTAAGGGCACAACTGAAATCCTTAGCAGAGTTACCTGGAGTAATTTCCACTGAACTAAGAGGAGCTAACTTCTGATTGCAGAGGCTCAACTTGTAAAACAGGCTGGGCTTTAAGAAAAGATCTTCAGCTAACAGAAAAGCAACTTTTAACTTCTGATTTAAAATGTATACAATCTTGCAAAGGCATAATATCATTTAAACTACTAGGAAGCCCATTAAAGAAAGGGGGGTATCTTGTCCTCTGGTTGTTTAGCTCATCTGATCATTTTCTCTCATTTGATCATTTTCTCAGGTTAGCTAACCTGCTAACCAGTCACAAACAGCAGCAAAACTTGAAAGCTTCGTTATCCCCTCATTCACCTGGCCAGGTTGGTCAGGTTGGTCCATTCATTGCAGTGCTGCTCTCAGGATGTCATCATTTCTGTCTTTAATGCCAGTCAGGTTTATTCGGTAGTGTCAATTCTTACATTCAGGGGGAGAAAGAGGCTCCTCACATTTCCGTGGGTTCCCTAAAGGGTCAAAGAACTGCTTATTGCAAATGTTCTGCCCACCTATAATTGCTTGTTTAATTTAGAATGGCAATGTTCTGGGCTCCTTCTCACTTAAGTGTCATTCTGAGACTGAGGCAGAGAAGTAAAGGGGACTTGTTGGTAGATAGCAGAGCAGCTGGTGGGAGCTGAATTTCCATCGATGTCTCTGAATTGGTTCTGCAATGCCGGAATAATGTGTCTGAACCTCTGTGTGTCTTTTCTTCTTCCTTTTTTTCTTTTGGTGCTTTTAATGGTTTTGTCTTGCATCTGTACTTTTTCTCTTGCTTTGACTGTTTTGCTGTGCTGGAATCCTTGCATTTTTGAGGAAAATTCACACACCGTTCAAGCACACTCAGAGGTGCTGGATGCAAAGCAGTTCCAGGCATATGCAGATTTCTGTTATCTAGACAGATTTTGCCCAGCCAGGCTGGCTGGGTGGGAAGTTTTCAATCCAACCCATCAGGAGGGAACTGGACTGGGGACAGTGGGACTGGAGCCAGACTTAGCAGGCAATCCCACGGTCTCCTGACAGTGGGCAGGTTGGCACTACACAAGAAGCCATGTGTGAAATGGCACGGCTCTGTTGTGTCATCTGGACATAGTTCCAGAATTCCTGCAGGGTAAGACTAGGAACTAACGATCTGTTCTAAAGTACCCATGCTTTACTGAAGCTTCTGTAGTCATCCATACCTGGAAACATCTTGAACCTGGAGCAAGGAGCACAGAAAATGCAATTGTAAGTTCGCTCCAAGGTTCAGTATGCCACAGAAACTGGACAGCATGTTTTTCCATAATGTGAGGACGCAGTAGGTGTCTGACAGACCACAGATCTCCAGTTTAGAGTCCAGAGACAGAGAAGTAGCCAGTCCCCATCAGCAGCCTTGCTGCCCTATTCTGAACCAACCAGAGTCTCTGGACCATCTTCAAAGGCAGCCCCACATACAATTTGTTACAGTGACCCAGATGAGAGGTTACCAGGGCATGAATTACTGTTGCTAGCCCCTATCTGTCAAGATACAGTCATAGGTGATGAGTCAGCTTAAGCTGATAGACGGTGCTCCGGGCCACAATCCACCTGAAAATCCAGCAAATGTTTTGGAGCGGCCTTGTCATATCTTGAAGCAATATGGAATTTGAGTAGTGACATTTAGACTGCAAGGCATCATTTCTACATGCAAGTCACCACCTGATGATGCAAATCATGAATAAGTGATCGTGCATGCAATAGTGATCATGCATATATGAGCCAGTCCTCAATTCCAGTTTTCAGGGTACACTTAAGAAGACAGAAGTCCAGCTATTGCTTTATCTTTCTAATCTCCCATAGATGCTGCAGGGGTTCTAGCAAAAGGCTGAGCAATAAGCAAATAATAAAAAACCTCATAACTGCATGGATATATTGCTCTGGATTACATTATACATCAGCCCCTATTTTGCTTCCTTTCAGTCACATCATCCTGCCCATTCTGTGTAGATCCTGAACTGTCTTTTATCGGGAGCATGCCTGTGCATTTGCTTCTTATAGGTTTCTCCCGATCTGCCTGTCAGGACAAGCAGTGACAGTCTAATGCCCTTCCCTGGATTTAGTGGCGTATTATATATGCACAGGGCTTTTACAGAAGTTTGATCTATGTCTTTGATGTATTGTGGAATTGAGCTGGTTTGTGCTGCATCCCTGCTGTTCCAAGAGATTGATTGGAGAACGTAGGGCCAGCCCACCTGTGTCTACATACAGGGGGATCAATGCAATCCCGGCTTTGTTTAGAACAAAAAGTTAGCTCCCCCCATCACACCTCCAGTGCCATGGTATAAGGTGAGGGGTGCAAAATAAAAAAAGGGTGGAGCTGTACATCTGTATGCTTCTTTACACCAAATTTGATTGCAACTATTTTGTCTGACTGCACAGCATTCCATCCAGAAGCTGGCATAGGGATGGGAGAGAAATCCGTTCAGTTCACATTGTTATTGTGAACTTATGCAAGTTCACATGTCTTTATTTATTTATTTATTTATTTATTTATCAATTTATATCCTGCCTTTTTCCTACAAATGGCTCAAGGCAGCTTACGTCCTCCTCCTCCTCCATCTTATCCCCACAACAACAACCCTGCGAGGTAGGTTGGGCTGAGAGTCTGTGACTGGCCCAAAGTCACCCAGTTGGCTCCATGGCCGAGTGGGGACTCGAACCCGGGTCGTCTGAGTCCCAGTCCCATGCTTTTACTCACTACACCAAACGAATATGCAAATTGAAACTCAACTGTTCTTGGAAATGTGCACCTCATTGGATTTTGCAATAGAGTATTCCAATTAAACAAATGTATATGAAAATGTATAAGGAAAAGGGTCACATAAAATGTTATTAAATGTGAGTTAACATTAAATAACACAATAAATGTGCATTAAAATAACATTGAAAATTATTTCAAGCAATCTGAAGAATTGCTTGCAAAAATATGTATATTAGGCAAAATTAGATATAAAAATTAATGCATTAAGAGATATGCATGCCAACTTGCATACAAATTTTCATGCCAATTTTATTTCAAAGTTCTTTGGTAATATGGGGAAAATTGACAAAGTTCAGAACAAACCAAACTATAGTTGGAAAATTTGAAACCAAAAGTGCCAGATTTATCCATTACTATACATGTTTGGCTGCAACCATGGATTTCTCTGGCTACAGGCCTGTCTCTGGTGAACTTGGGTCAATGCCCTCCAGTTAAATGAACAGGGAAGCCCTTTGGATTTCCAGATCTTATGATATTGTGTAGGATTGTCAACAACGCAAGGAAGAAATCATGGTTCATTGGGGGGGTGGGCAAGGAGAAAGAGGGCAAGAATAAATAAGAGGGATCTGTTTGCTGCACATTTTCTAGATTTATTATAGTATTCAAAAACCAAATCACCTCACCCCATTTTGATTCCTACTGGAAACACTGTCATAAGAGTTGTAGAATTAATAATGCCAAATTCTTCATGGTCCTGTGCCACCAGCTATTGATGGATTCTTACTAATGAAATAGGTGTCGGGCTTTTTTGTTTTGTTCGTTTTGTTTTCTGTTGGGACTTTAGATAGCAGTTCATAGGCCAAAAGTTGGAAGCAAGGTGCCCTACAGATGCATTGGTTGTCAGTTCTCACAATCCCTTAACATTGGCCATGCTGTCTGGGAGTCATGGGAAATGTAGTACAAAATCCTTCTTTAGACATATTGCAACCACACCATTCTCCCACCCCCTCTGCCCTTCTGATTCCACATGGGTCATGGACAATCTACCGTTTCGACACACTGTAGGATTCTGCATGCACCCTGGTTGCCCCAGTCTAACATTCTGACCAGTAGCTCATACTGGCTCCAGTGCAGGGGAAAGTCACCAGGTGCCCTTTACATGTTTTGGATTACAATTCCTATCTTCCCTTACCCTTGACCATATTAGTTGGAGTTTATGCAAGTTATAGCTAAAAACAATTGAAGGCCAGTAAATCCGTTGTATAAAATATGTACTGTTCTTTACAGGGAAACCTCTGTCATACCAACTGAGAATATGCAAACATCAACTATTATTTTCACAAGCAGTTACTGAACTTCTGGCAACCTTAAATCTCATCGAAAGGCTGCACTGGCTAGAATGTACTTTGTGTAGCTTTGAAAAGAAGAGTCAGTTTCTGCTTCCTCTGCCACATTGGCAGCATTCACAAATAATGTACTGCAAACGTAAAGTTGCGGTTTGCATTGCTTGCAGAGAAGGCCCTGACAGCGCACATTGCCCAGTCCTTCTGCATTCCTGTCCTTTAGGATGTCCTTGTCCATGTTCAACTTGCACAGCAAGTATTGCTCTTTGAAGAGCACTTTCAAAGGAAGGAAGGAAGTACTTGGAAATGCTGCAACTATGAGCAATGTGCAACCTTTCGGCAGTCTCCTTCCCATAGGAGAAGCAGTGACAAAGAACCATGGTGGAACCTGGTCTGAACTAGTATCCCAGGCTCTGACAACTGGTGGGTGTATAAGATGCCCATCCAGTTGGCTTAGAAGAAATAACACCATTTGTATGAAAGAAAAAAGTATGTGGTTTGACCAGAAATTAAAGATGAGTGTATCTACCATAGACCATGATGGCTATATTATAATGCCTTCCAGTCCCTGGGTCAAGTAAGCCAATATGGTACAGTTGTTATAGTACTGGACTGGGACTCAGGGGTTCTGACTTGTAGTCCCTACTCAGCCCAGGTGACTTTGGGTCAGTCACTGAGTCTCAGCCCAACCTACCTCATAGGTAGGGATATTGTGAGGATAAAATGGAAATGTGCAGGACTAGGAAAGCATCGTTGGAGTCCTCAAAATAAGAAAAAAAGGGCAGGATATAAATGTAATACAGAATCAATAATAATATCGGGGCAGTGTTGTCTAAATTTGCTGTTAATAGCTAAAGCAAGAAAGAGGAGACATTTCCTTTACATCACTGATAAAACAGGGGAGGGTAATATTTTTCCTTCCAAGGGCATAATTCCAATTGGAAAATCTCAGAGCCATATTCCATCCCTGGCACAGGTCAGTGTGAAGTAGACAGGGTCAAAAGGTGACTGCTAACTATTTTAAGTTTATACAGAAGTGGGGACATGTGAGAATGTTTCAATTTCATTTTGATCAGAATTTACCAGAATTCACAAAGTTTTCCCTATTTAGGACCATAAAAAAACCCAACCCACACTCCCTTGAGTTTTTAATCAAATTAAATGTTGAAGAAGTTAAAAGACAGATTCGTCCATTCAAGGGCCAGAGCTTTCAGACCTTAGCCCTTAAAAGTCTGGGTTTGTATCTTTGTGTATTCAACCAACTTTGCAGTGCTAAACAAGGATTCCCACCTTGGTTTTTTGATGGGCTTCTCAGCTTTATCAGCTACAAGCCAGTCAGGTGCAACACAGTGCTTCCCTGGAATAGTGGTTGAATTTTGCTGGTGCAGAAGGGTAAATTCTTTATTTCACGTCAATGTTTTATAAGAACTTACAAATATTCATAAAAGTTATAGTATTCAGGAGAGAAAATGTTTGAACACAAGGGAAAGCAAAACTGGCAGATTCACCCAGCCTTATGCAGAAGTTAGCAGGACAAGCCTCATGCATGTCTACTCAGAAGCTACATGGAAGTGCCTAAGAAGTCAGCCATACCTTTTCATGCGACATGGGCATCTTCTCTTCCGTTTTCTTATTATTTCTGCCTGCCTGCTCTCCCACAAACAGCTTTGTTTCTATATAGCCTCGATTCTTCAGATAAGACCCAATTCACAGTTTGAAGGCAGGTACAGGTACACCTCGATGGTGAATGCTCACTGAAGGACACAACACATAGATATGGGAGGCACCCAAGAGACCTGTTCTGCTTCCATCATTCAATGCATGAGTGATGGCAGAAAAGTTATCGGCCTAAAATAGGTTTGCTATCTTCCTCACCAGAGACACTACCTAGAATACAGGGCACAAAACACAGCGGTATTGCCTACAGAACATTGTGAGATCATTGCCTGATATCAATCCATGAAAGATGTGTAGCAACAAGGCTGGGGAACTGTCTGATATATTGAAGAATTATTGACTGGACTCAGACAACTCAAGGACTATGTGTTTCATGGGGGTTCTTATCTAACTGTGCATTCTTGTTGAAACATGGGCTATCATATTGTCTGAACTCAACTAACAAACCACGGTGAACAATCCACAGTTCACAGCATGAGATCTGTTCATGGGTCATTCATGGTTAGCAAGCCATATCTTCCTTGTGCAGTTTGTTCAGACAATACAATAATCCATAATTCAACAATAACCCATAGTTCAACAACAAGCCATACTCCGCCCTTACTCAGTCCTCATGTGTGGGATATTGTGGTGCCTGAACCCCATCACAGTAGACAATGTTCAGCTATATGAACCAGTCGTGGAACATTTGTGGCCTTCCAATTGTTGGACTCCAACTCTCATCAATTCCAACCAGCATGGCCAATGATCAGTAATAGTGTGTGCTGGACTCCAATGACATTGGAAGCTCCGCCATGTCCATATCACTGAAGTGGACAAACAGTCCCACCAAGCATAAGGCAGCTTCAATATGGGTGAATTCTGTGTGTGAGCAGGAACTGCTACCGCCCACTGAATTTCCTATTAGAAATACAGTGGATCATGACCCATCCTAGACAGGGGGAATTATGGGAGCCACCAGAAGGAATGTTGCAGGTGCCACCACTAACTCAACTAAGATTCATATTCCCCCAATTTCACCTGTCACTCCCAAATGATCTCTGCTCCCCAGTTGCAAATGGTGCATCCAAAAGATTGTCCATGTTGTGTCTCATATCCTTTTCTCTTTCTTTCTCCTTCTCTTTCTCTCTCTTTTTTTTGGGGGGTGGGGGGTGGGGGGGCAGGCATTTAAACTAGTATTTGTAGTTGGAGAAGCAGAGAGATTTCTGCTTCTCTATACATGAAAACTCACTCACAAACAACTAGCTCCAGAATTCCATGAGTACAAGACTGGCCCAATGATGATGATGATGATCCACCTCTTTCCTTTCAAGCTCCCTTTCAAGGAACTCAAGGTGGCTTACATAATTCTCTCAATCATATCCTCTGGTAGATTGGACTGAGCGTCTGTGACTGGCCCAAAGTCACCCAGCGAGTTCCACAGCTGAGTGGGGACTAGAGCCCAGTTCTCTTGAGTCCCAGACTCTTAAGCCCTACACCACACTGGCTCTCCGAGTCAACTGGAGTCATGGGATGGGTAGCTGCAGCCGTCCCCAGCCATTCCCCTCTTGAGGGACAGACCTGGGCTCTTTCTCAGACCCGAAAGTAGACCAATGGCCAATAGCGTGGTGATGTATCTGTCGCTCTGCTGGTGCTGAAGTCAGACATGAAAAGGGACCATCTTGTCCTTTGCCTCAGGCAGCAAAATGACTTGGGCCGACCCTAATTGTGCATCAGCAGGAAGGACTAGACAATAAGTAGAAGAGACAGAGTAGCATCATCATCAGAAATACTGATTCCAGGCACACACTTCACGCTGGCTGTTCTGTTAAGCAAAGCAGCAAAGGGGTGCAGTAACAGAAATGCAGAGCTTTGCATATCAAAATGCAAACTGAAATGTTTCGTTCAGGGCTCCTCAGACTGTGTGGAGGGGACCAGATTTGGGGGCGGTGTGGGGGGGAGGTTACAAGTTTGGAACCTGCAGTAAACATCTAGTATAGAAAGGAAGATTGCTTATTTATTTATTTATTTATTTATTTATTTAAAATATTTCTATGCCACCCCCATTGCAACAAAGCCTCGGGGATGCTCACAACATCCATAAACATAAAAATACAATCAATAATTTAAAAACTGGTACCATCTCGGCTATATATTAAAATCTATAAATACAATAATAATAAATTAACAGTTAAAATAACTTTTAAATAGAAAGGTTTTCACCTGGCGCCGAGAAGCAAATAATGACGGCGCCAGGTGGGCCTCTCTGGGGAGCGCGTTCCATAGTGCGTTCCATAGGTGCTTGTCATGCTTGCTGTTATATACTGCCTTGTTTCCTATTGTAAGGAACCCAAGGTGGCTCACATGCTCTTCTTCTCCTCCCTGGTACCTTCACAACACCTCTGTGAAGTAGGCCAGGCTGTGAGTCAGTGATTGGCCCAACGGAACCCAGTGGGCTTGCTGGCCCACTGAGGTTCTGTGGCACTCTAACTGCTACACTGTACTAGCTTTCACATGATTGTGCTCGGATCTCGTTGTTTTACTGACCAACCACAGCAGCCAATTATAGTGCAAGAAAAGAAAGAGGAAGGGCATATCGATACCATTGCTGTTGCAATGCGTCATCAAGTCGTCTCCAAATTATGGCGACCCCATGAATGAAAGTCCTCCATAATGTTCCACCCACGTCGGCCCTGCTCAGCCCTTCCAAGAGGAAGGCTGTGACTTCCTTATCAAAACCACATCCTTGTTATACTGATTTGGCAGAGCCGCTTTGGACCATCCACAGAGCAACCCATTCCTCATTGTGAGGTTTAGCTCACCAGAGCCACAGGAACACCTACAAGCTAAGACTCCATGCTGCAACATCATCACACATTGTCCATCTAGATCCACCACAATGGCAGCCCATGGAGTAATCAAGGAAACTCGCCACGTGGACTCCACTGCTGCCATGCCATTATCCCACGAAACTGCAAAAAGAGGCTCTCGGATGAGAGAAGCAACACCTAGATTTTCTCCAGGTTACAGCCTCTTTGAACTTAAGAACTGTTCTGTGAATGGGAGGCATCACTAACAGAGAGCTTTCAGCATCTGACCAAGCTACATTTCACAGTGTTCTGTGGTGGGTTAGGTACAGCGCAAGCATAGAGGGTAAGACTCTATGGCTAGGGCCACACTTCTGGCCACACTTCATGACAAGCAGCCATGCCTGGATGTGCTCGACAGATGATAGGCCAGCATGATTTCCACCTTCCTCATTCAGTCCACCTGCTGTTAGCACGTATCCCATCATCCACCATGCTTGAAATTCAATTCCATGCTGGGTGGCTGAAGTAGGACCTGCAGCGGCTGCTGCTCTTTCCTGGGGGCTCTGTGGTAGCTGCATACCAGGACCGTGGAGACCACAATGCCAGGACTGGACCACCAGAGAACCCATGGTGAAGCATGGGAGCCATAGGCAGATGGTTGTTTCCTATAAAGGGCTCCAAAAAGCACATGTTCCAAGCTGGGATAACATAACAGGGTTCACACGACGCAACAGGCCATCACGCGCAAGTAACCACCATAGCTTGTCATGTTGAGCAGCCCATCAGTCCTGAGTTGGAAGAGGGCTTATTGTGGCTTCACTAGCATAGACAGAAAGAATATCCTCTGCATGTATGGAAGAATCTCTAACCAGTTCAGAGCAGGGATGGAAGACCTTTTTCAGCCCATTTTATTTCCTCTGCATCAAGCTTCAATACTTCAAAAGAACTCTGAAAAGAAATGGCCACATGTAAAAAGGGACACTTCCCACACTTTTCAGCAGATAGACCAGGAGTGCTAAACCCTTTTCAGCTTGTGAATCAAATCCTATGCTGGGGAAGCTTTCACTGGCCACTTTCCCATGAAGAACAAGGCTGAATGCTGAAGGCAGAAAATACTAAAAATTAAAATAAAAATGTTAGCCTACTTTTGCTTACAGTTCTTACTAGCAGTAACCAAGCCTTAGAAGAGACATTTCAATGATTTTGAATGGAGGAAAATGCAAAAACCAGGAAATTGCCAACCGATTGGCAGTCAAGATGAAAGGCATGGGGCCAAAGGAAGGCAATTTGGTCTCTGGTTTCGACAAACAGTCGCTTATCCAGTAGGAGGATAAAAGTGATACTTCTCAAGTAGAAGAGTGATACTTTGAAAGCCAGAAAGGTCAGGAAAAAAAATACTGTATCTGGGGATTCACCCACTCCAAATTATTCACAAGCTCAGACCAACTGTGTTAATTCCAGAAAGTTACCCAGCATACACTATTTTTTAAAAGAAGTCTGCAAGAGGTTGCACACACTGTAATGTGGGGAACTAATAAACGTATACAGCAATGCAGTAAGAAGCAATTGTGACCCCTTCTTGAAGACTGATCTGGCGAGCTTTTGCGACGCTGCCCTCTCCACATCTCTGCTAAAGTGCATTTCCAAGCCCTCCTCTGTTTGGCTAGGTGGACTGAACACAGGAGGCAGCGAGTGTAATTACAGCACAGGGTGAGTTTATGCATCCCAAGAGAGGCCTTCGCAAAATAAAAGGAATATAAATTTTGGACCCATGGAAAGAGAGTTTCTATTGCTAAATTCAATGCACAAACACATTTTTTAAAAAGCAAGAGGGAGCACAGAACTTCAACCTGAGTGTCAGTCCTGCTGCGATTTTAAATTAGAGTTTCTTGGCCCTTGGTCTAATTTTTATCTAAAATGCAAAGTCAGGTGCATTTATCTTTCTTGTTCAACTTTGCTGTTTTGTCTTTTTAATATAGCTGCTACTCCAGATATTTAACTAGCACTGAGCCAAAACTCTGTTCCACATTTTTTCGACCACTCCCATTCAGCTTGACAGAAAAGAAATTGCTTTTGAAATAATGTGCAAAGCATGGGAGAAATTCTCATGGGTGCAGTTTGACATTCTTATAGTACCTTATTCATCAGGTGGCCAAGGAGTTGTGTGAATGTCTTTTGTTGTGCAGTTGGTCCAAAGCCTATAAACTTGGGGCCAAACTCTCTGAAAAAGGGCATTTTTCTCTGCAAGCCTGGCTGAGTTTTGAGGTTTTCTGGGGAAACCCTCTTCTTGGTGGCACTGCCACTGAAAGCATGATTGATGGGAACACAAGAGGTGGCCTCTGGACCTCTCCACTGAGAAAGATCAGGTTAGTTTGCTCTCTTTGTCCTTCTGACAGCAGGCAGGCAAAGACCTTGCAATTCAAGAAGGCTTCTGGAAGTTTGTTGCTGATAGGGCTGCATCAGTCTGGGTGCTGTTTCTTTCTTTTATTTGTTCTTTTAAATGTGCTTTTAATTTATTTGCTTGTGATAGTGTTAGGGCACCATCCCACATGGCTGCCTGTCACCCTCCACTCTCTGAAACAGAGGCGGGCAAGGCAAGCTCAGTGACAGCCATCTACGTCTTTTGCTTCTGCTCACAAGGAGGAGGGACTGGGACACAACTGGGATAGCTTCCTGCCCTTCCTGTTCATCAGAACACTCACACACAAGTGGTAATTTTGGAGCTGAGGGGGTGGAGGAGGGCTGCTCTGTGGTCTGAGGCCCAGCACCAACCATGGAATGCATTTCTGTGTCCATATTGACTGCCATTTTTGTTCTGGCAGGGCAAATCAAATAATAATAAAGACATGAGCAAATCGCTCCAGTACCCTGCAGCCTCCATGTCTTCCTCACTTCAGTTAAAGTCTAGTGGAAACACAGAGTGAGTCAGAAGGGGCCATCTAGTCTGACCCCTGGCTCCAGCCGGCTCCACTCATGACGTGCCTACCATGTGCATGTCCAGACTATCCTTGAACACCCTCACTGATGGGGCTCAACCACCTCCCGTTGAAGCCCATTCCATACCCTTGGGGTCCTAACCATCAGGCAGTTCTTCCTGGCATCCAAATTGAACCTTGGACCCTTGAGCTTGGCTCCGTTGGAACACGTCCTGCCTTTCTCTGCAGTGGGGAACAGGTCTCTACCCATCTCCGTATGACACGCCCTCACGTACCTATATTTCGCCAACAGATCCCCTCTGAGTCTCCTCTTCTCCAGGCTGAAGAGACCCATTTCCCTCAGTCTTGCCTCATACGGCATCCCCTGTAACTCGGCCACCATCCTTGTGGCCCTACGCTGCACTGATTCCAATCTGGCTATGTAATGTGGAGCCCAGAACTGAACGCAATACTCCAGTTGCAGGTGCACCAGAGTCGTATAGAGTGGCAGTAATACCTCTCTCAATCCAGAAGCCTTTTCTTTTGTGGGGGGGATAGGGACAAGGGTGGGGGAGCCACCGGGAAGATGTTGCAAGGTAACACCTTCCCACATGTCTTTTTCATAGCAGGAAGTGCAGGCAGCCAGGGAGGCTGCAGAGCAACTGAGAGATGTTTACTAGGCAACAGCAGCAGTGACACATACAAACACGCAGCACATTGGGCTCCCTTGCAGTGATACGGCAAGGCACAAGAACATCACCAACAGTAACTGAGATGAGATCCTAAAGGACCCTGAGAATGAGGCAGAAAACGGGAAGCCGCTATGGAGATGGGGAAGGGTCCTTTGGGAAACTGGAGGGGAAATTTTGGCAAAGTGCTACGTTTCATGCCACAGTTTCTCTCTAGTAGTTTGACGATGAAGCAAGGGCACAGAGTTGCCTTGTAGCTTGAAGGGTACCATCCAGGGTGCCCAGAGTTAAGGGAAATGTTTGGACTGAAGAATGGGATAAAAATACATCAAATGCTTTAAATGAAGACGTGGATAAATAATTCCGCATGCACACATACTCGGGAATTTTCTCCATTGAATTCAGTGGGATTTTCTTCTGAGTAAACAGAGAGGTTCATTCTGCATCACCATAATCCTATATGCACTTACTTGGGTGATGCATAGGTTAAAAAGGCCTGGGGTCTTAGGGTTTTCAAGTGGTACTCCATGGCTTATGGAGGGCAGCAACATACCTCTTTTCCCACAAATCCCTAAGGCAGACAAGGGGAACTACAGATGTAGCCGTCAGCAGCCCTTTTTCCTGGTGCTATCCCATTATTTATTTATTATATTTTAATCCTGCCTATTACCAATGATTGAGACTCAAAACATTAAAACATTAAAATCCATACAATGAAAACATTTAAAAAATATACTAAAATTAAACATGTAATTAAATTCATTAAATACTAAAATTGAACAGCTACCCAGATTAAAAACTGCCAAAATATAAACAGTAAAACTAATCCAGTGCAAACTCATAGGCCATTCCAAATGCCTGCTGGAACAAAACAGTTTTCACCTGCTTTCAGAAACCTAACAGGGAAGGCACAAACCTAGCCTCCCTAAGAAGGGAATTCCAGAGCCTTGGGGCAACCACTGAGAAGGCTCTGTCCCTTGGCCAAACCATCTATCATTTGGTGGGTTCCTGGCCTTCCCCTCCAAAAAGTTGAAATAGCATTTATAAAGCAGCACTCCTGTCGATAAGACCTTTAAGCTGCAGTTTGCTATTTTGTGGATTTTTGTTCCTTTTGTTTTGGCCTAGCCCCCTTTGCCTTTGGCTTCACACCATCTTCAGCATCTACTCACCTTCCAGTAGCCCCCAAGAGCATCTCCAAAACTGAATTTGGCCCTCCGGTGGGAAGAGGTCTCCCACCCCTGGCCTAAGATGCTAAAAGGGAGGATAGCAGCACAAAGCATACATTTAAAAGATTGCAAAAACAAGCCAAGACAGAAATGCTATGCATCGTTATATTTCAGCAATGCGCCTTCCTCATGTCTTGGAAGCCATAGATCAACTGTTAGTGTTTAGTGACCTTCTGCCTGAGAGTAGAAAGCCCCTGGGTGGCTTGAACTTGTGTAGCTGGCATTGAGTTGCAGATAATCTAAGATGACACGGACCTCGGCAACCTTCTCTGAGTAATCTTTTCAGTAGGATAAGCTCTTGTTGAACAATTGCTTCAATGTACTTTGGTTTTGTACGCACTCACGGCCATGATTTCTATCCACATCACAACAGATTCGATTCCTCTCTCAGCCACCTAACATTGCTTTCAATGAAAAAAAGGAAGAGAGAAAGAAAAGAATTCTCATCCACCATGGTGAGGTCATGTGCTTGCTTTGTTGCCTGCAGCTACAATTTAATATTAAAGCTTGGATGTGAAAGTATACAGATTCTGTGGTTGGTTTCGGTGGTACCCTGCCAATACTGATTTATGGATATAGGAGCTGTGTGTATGTAACCCCTTGAAATGCTCTACCCTATTTGTGGGTAGAGAAATGGAACAGGGGGGAACATTTCCACAGATATCTACAGTGTCTGTGGGGAGAATTCAATAGTTTCTCAAGGCTGGGGGGTCTCCATTACTACTGCTTCCATGGCAGATGCAGGTAAGCCTCTGAACTCAGAGCCAAACCGGAATTCTATGGCTGGCATGGAATGTAGCAACAGTGGTCTCCACCATTGCTGCTTCTCTTGCAGGGGCTTTTCTCTAGATCCCCATCTTTGGCTGTCTAGATTTAGTATCAGGGGAGGGGAGGGAAAGAGGATGGGGCACTGACTGGAATCACCACAATTCCATGGTCCCAGTTCTCATTCGTCCTCACCCACCAGCACACCCCCTCCCCACCGAGGCCCAGTGGCCACGCAGTTCTTTCTACTCCCACTGTGAGGGGCAGGTTGGGAGCTGAGCTTTGAAGCCGCCACTCTGAGATCAGACACTCATGGCACTAGGACTCAAAAGAATTCTATGCCCGCTCAGCCAATATCAGAAGGCCACAGGACTGTGCCTTTACACCCTTAAATCTCCCACAAACCAAAGTTCTCTGAGCAGTATGCAAATCAAAACCAGGAAATGCACAGTAACAATAAGACCCCAACGAAAACAAGTGAGGTGAAAGTACGTTCAAGCCAGAAGCAGTGTGTAATAAAACTGAAAATAAAACCACCAGCAGAGATAAAACAATGCGACGATGCAAAAGCTGTAAAAGCAGTTCGTAGATTAGCTCTGGGGGGGTGGGGGAGGGTTCATTTCTTTGCTGCACTGTAACTGTGTTGGCATCGATCATTTTGCCTCTCTCACAAGGCAGAATATTCTCCAGATCTTCTCCAGCAGTTTTTGTGGCCACTGGTCTCTGTCCTTACACCCTAATGGCTTGAATCAATGCTAGAATGTGAATAAGAAGTTATTCTAATTGCATAATGGATTGTTAAGGGTTAACCTTTTCTTTTTTCTACAGTAAATGTGTGTGGCCCCTGATTTGGATTGTTACAAGGTTAAAGCTTCCACTCATATCCAGAAACCCACCCTTCCCTATTCCACTGAGGGATGTTGTTTTAACCCAACCCATGGGAGTGGGGAGAATTTTCGGAAGGAAATGAAGGAGGGAACATTAATCTCCCACTGGTTGTGTGACTTGATCTGAATCTTAATCAGAGCCATACAGGCTTACATGAAAGACAACATTAACCCTCGGCTACACGCTACACAATTGGCATTAGCTAGCATTATTTCAGGCTAAATCATCCAAGGGAATGTGCGGAGAAATGCTGCTTCCAAAATGCTGGGGAATGTAGCAGAATAGTCCACAATATGTCCATTTGTGGGGCAGGAGGACAGTGGGCTATGCCAGGGACATCTCTTGGAAAAGCCTTCTGAGAAATGCTGGTTCTTCCAATGAGTGACTTGAAGATGTGAAACAGCCATTCCAGGTTGAATCCAGATCCGGTGTTTTCCTATCCACTCAAACACAGGAAATCTCTGTGGAGGCTGTGGAGACAGATCCATAGCCACTTACGTGGTGCCCCCAATATGTATCTCCCCTTCGTCACAAAGGCCAGATATAATTTGCTTTGGGGGCAAATCTTTGCTTTTTATTTCCATTTTGCATAGACAATGTTTCCAAATTACTGACAATACATTAGAGCGTGCCAGGATGCATCATGTACAGTGATACGACCTATTGTGACCTCGAGGCATCATGATCTATATGTTGCATTACATTAGACATCAAAATATGTTCTTTATATAGCATATATAAGGCTTTTTGCGAATGGGGCGGCATAAAAATGGTTTAAGTAAATAAAAAATAAATAAATATCCACCACCACAAAGAGGAAAACATTCTTTACCAGAGCAGATCATTAAGCAATACGGTGTATCTGAGCTGTGCATATCTCTGAAACCCGTTCAATGTTGTCATATGCATGAAAACCCTTGTTGGAAAGATACATGGGGAGGCAGCTTATGCTGCATCAGCGTGTGGCTCTATCTAGCCCTGTGCAGTCAACACTGACTGATAGGCTCTCTCCTAGATTTTAAGCAAGGTTTTTTCCATCCATACCTATAGATGCCAGTGACTGAACCAGGCCCTTCACATGCAAAACAAGTGTTGTAGCATTTAGTCTATCCAGCCCAGGACGCTTGACACGGACAGGCAGCAGCTCTCCAGACTTCCAAGCAGGAATATTTTATTATTAGTTCCATTTCTAATCTGCCCAACCAGTGTTCTTTGGGCAATTATTTACTGCCAACCTGGAAATGTTGGTGATCAAACCAGGGACTTTCCAAATGCCAGGCACATGCTCTACCGGTGGGCCATGGCCCTCCCTGCATTCCTAGGAATGCTAAAGCAGTCTGTAGACACACTGGGAGTTCCCATCCACTGCAGACTCCATGCATACTCTATAGAAGCTTAGACAAAGTGCTGGGGGCTGTCAGGGTTAGAGGGCTAGGAGCTGGACTGTAGGAGATCCAGGTTCACTGAGACATAAAACTCACTGGATGCCTGAGCCTCTCAGTGGAAAAGGTGAAACTCAAGTGTGATCATTTTATTCATTCATTTCATTTCTATACTGGCCCACAGTCAGCGCTCTCTCTGTACCTTCATATCCCAACGCTCATGGAAAGTCCACAGTTTAATTACTCATGCAGAATAAGTAGTGGAGACAGGGGGATCCCAGTAAAGGGAGTGGTCTTCGTCTAGATTTCTGAGGGGCTGTCCATGGTGTGTCTCCCCAGTAGGAGGGTCCCAGTAAAGTTGCAACTGAGACCCAGAGTGAGCACATCTTCCCACTGAGATTGGAGCCATCAGGCTCATCTCAAAATGAGTCAGTTTAAAAAGAAAAAGAAAAGCCCAGGAGTCAGAGCCTGATCTTACCACATGAGTAAACAATTGTGCATTTAGTTCTCGAGATGTCAATAAAGGAGGAGGCAGGAAATCTCCAGCATGCAGCCCACATTTGACCCACCAGTGATCTACCTGGGTTCTGGGTCTAGAGGAAGGCCCTGCTGCCTCTTTGCAGCCCTTTCCCGAGGAGGGAGAGGGGTTTGGGGCAGGGGAGGCGGTGGAGGAGCAAAATTGGCTACACACACTTTGAAGGAGCCACTCAGGGCCACAAATGCGGCATAAAACAAATCTTCATCATTATCTTCAAGCAGGCAGGAGACGGTACTACTCATCCAACTCAAGAGTGGGCAGCTTATAGCCCACTGACCCCTGTCCTGCAGTGCCACCAAAATCCACAATGGCAAAGAATTGGGGGTTTACCATTACAGAGCACGAGTTAGGTCCAATGGAACTGGAGAACAAGCTGCATTTGACTTATTTACCTGCCTGTAGCAGTTTTCTGTCAAATTTCAGATGCAAATAGCCTTTTTCTCCTTGCTGCCATCATTACTCAGTTTAGCAAAGATATGAATAAATTGTGTTAATTTGATTTGACTCTGCTTTAAATAAATACATGGTAGAAGAATGAAGGGAGATATGTAGTGAGTGGTTGCATTCTTTCTCACTGCCTGGGCACCTGGGGAAGCTTGGGTCACATCACCGGTCCTACATGGGAGAGCTGCCGCATGCGAGGAGGCAAAAATGGTTCATTTTATAACATCAAGAGGCTTACTGCGATGAGATCTGAGAACCTCTGGCCCAAGGGGAAAGCCTTTCGTTTGCAGTAAACATTTCCTCCAGTAGCCTCATTATAGTTCCTGCTGGTCACAGAGATCTCCTTTCTCTCTCTTTCATACTCAACTGCGTGCTGAGGATATGACAAAGGATTCAAGACATTGGAATGAGGATCCAAGATAAACTGCTCACAGTGTCCAGGGCTGTCCTCTGAATTAGCAGCAGTAAGAAAAATAGTAAGGGTCTCCATAGAGAGACAGATACCAGGATCTGTGAACTGCATCCCTTTGAAAACGATGAGCTAGAGCAGCTGACTTTTCTCCCCACCACCCCTACCAGCTTCAAGCACTTTCTCAAAGGCAGAAAGCCCTCTATCAAATCTTGAACATAGTGTGATAAAATTGGCTTTCTACCAGGAACCCAGAGTGCACAGGTGTCCAAAACACTCAGCATCCCAGGGGTGACTTCCATTGTACCAAGAACACCTGCAGTCTTAAAGGACTTTGCTTTTCTTGCTTATTAATTAACTGCATCCATATTCTAGAAATATCTTCGTGGTCAATAAAGTACTACCTCTAACGCTGCGGTTTCACTTCCTCCTGAGTAACCTGAAATCTAAAGTCAGGTGTCTTGGCTGGACCAGGCCTCTGGGGTTCAATTCAGTGACCTTTACAAATGTTTCTTGCCCTATTTTCCTTCCTTATATTACTCTGCAGTGGCATTTTGTGGCCAGACTTTAATTGACCCCATTACATTGACCCCGTTTGTGTTTCATTACATCCTTCCTGGCCAAATTCCTCATTTGTGGTACTAGTTGCTGTGCTTGGTGCTCTCTGGTGGATCTAGACTGCCATGAACCTGGTCATTAAGCTGTCTGTGGAAGTCTTTCTCATGGCCTTTGATAGAAAGAACCATGGCTCCGAAGAACCCCAGCTGGACGATAAATGGCAGTGCCATGGGGATCTCCAGGTGCTAGAATATAACAGGCAGGTTCTGCAGTAGTTCCCATGCTTCTGTTGGTGCAGAAGAGCAAAGCAGATTTTGGTTCATCTCTTTTGTGCAAAGCTGTAGTGCAAGGGTGAAAAGCACCCTTTTGTGAATGGAAGTCTCCTTTTCACAGCAGAAAGACACATTTGGATCTAACTTAGGTTCCTTATAGAACAAGGGGGACTATAAAAACATGTCAGAACATGCACTAGTCTGAGATCAATTAAAGTATTGTCTTTGTTCTAGGGGACACGGGGAAGTTCTGCAGGCACCATGTTTACTCCCCATTTTTTTTTCTGGATTCCCCTGCTGAATTGATAGTGCAGTTCCAAGCCACACTATGGAACTAAAGGGCTCAACTCTAATTTCAGTTTTCTGGCCAGTTGCCAGGACAGGCTTTTAGAAAGTAAGACCATTTTCTGTCAGTTGTGGTTGGTGTGCCAGTGTGGTGTTGTGGTTCAGTGATTCTATGATCCGGGGTTCTAGGCCTGCTTGGCCATGGAGTTCACTAGGAGACTAAGTTGATCACTGACTCCCAGCCTAACCTACCTCAAAGGGTTATTGTCAGGATAACATGGAGAGGGGTAGGATCATGGGATCTGTCTTGGGTCCCTAGGAAGAAAGGTGAGATCTAATGTTATATTCTTTTTGGCATCAGGCAAAACCCTTTTTCTTTTCCCACTATTTTAATGTTTAATTGTTTTAACTGGGGTTTTAGTATATTAACTGTCAGATGCTGTGGGGTTTGTTTTATTCTCCTTATTTATTGTAAGCCATCCTGAGACATTTGTAGGGGATGGGAGAGAAAAGCTTCTAAGAAGCAAATAAATATAAATGTAATAATAAATAATTAGCTGTGCTGATTATTTCTCTCTCTCTCTTTGGCAGTTTGGGAGAGAAATGAAGGTGCCTATGAAAGCATTTGGGGACAACTAGGACAAAACCTCTCATTAGGACCATTGAAAGTGGTGGGGATTACCTTCTTAACTATACAAGGAGATCTCCATGGGTTCTCTTTCTCATTGCCCTCTGTTTCATTTCTTCTTATGATTAAAATCCCTGCACATGATCATCAAGTGTGAGGCTCTTCTCACAAAAACCTCCAACCTGGCAGCCCTTCTTATAACGCCCGTGAAATCATGCGAGGTTGCATGTTCACATGGGCATCCTATGAAGGGCTGCTGGAAGGCTGGCCCCTCAAGTCAAGAGGGCTGCATTGCTGCCCCAGTCCCAGCGTGTGGTGGAGCCCAGGTCCAGAGGGATACACCTTTCAAGCTCCTCTAGTAGGGCCATAGCCACGAGGCCTGTCGCAGCAAGCACTTTCCTCTCACGTTTGCCACTGCACTCCCAATGGGTTCCATAGAGAATTTTGTGTTGACATTCCCTCCCGCCTTATGAAAGAGGCAGAAAAAGCCATTCCACTCACAGGGTGGAGTGAGGGCAGAAA
Source organism: Varanus komodoensis (assembly GCF_004798865.1). Lineage (NCBI taxonomy): Eukaryota > Metazoa > Chordata > Lepidosauria > Squamata > Varanidae > Varanus > Varanus komodoensis. Next base: position 47,932,044 of record NW_025335761.1, read on the forward strand.
GCATTTCTGAAAACAGGCTAATCCTGGAAACAGCACCAACTTTGACTGCTTCCCACTTCCTTTCTATATGCCCTTTTTTAAAGGCCTCATGGTCCAGGTGGGCAAGGTGCTCCGGACACAGAAGGCCCAGACTTCAGGCATCAGGCTCTGTGCAGGCCGCTTGCAGGCCCTGATTTACTGCAGATCCACTATTAAGCCACCTTCAGGAGCTGAATGCGCCCGTGCGTATTGGGAGGGTGGTGGGAGGTTTGCACATTCTCCTTTTGAAGGTTGCCTTCTTGTTTCTATAGCTGACCACTTCTCAGGAAGTTAAGGGATTTTCATGGAAAACAGCAACTGTGTAATCCTAGTCTCTGTGTGTTTACTCAGAAGTAAACCCACTCTGTTCAGTGGAGCTTACTCCCAGGAAATTGTGTTTAGGACTGCAGCCTAATTTTTTCCAGTGTTTATGGAATGGATGAAGCTGCTCACTAGCTTGTTAGACCAATGGAGCAGTTATGGTGGGACTTTGATAAGGACCCTGGGGTCCACAGGGGTCCCACAAGATTGTTCACAGTGGTAGATGATGAGGACAACAGGCAGTTGAAGCAAACTCATGTGATTCTGGTTGTCATCACAGTACAATGATTTAAATGAGCTTAAAGGTGCAAACCTGAATTTAAATGCCAAGTGAGTTCAAACTACATGGCTTGGAACCAGAATACTTTCCGGAGCACCTCTGCCACCCAGACACTATACTAAACTTCTGGGACCTTCCTCTAAGTGCCAACTCCAAGGCAGTTTCAGAGGGCAGCAACAATGGGAAGGGCTTTCCCTGTGGTGGCCCTCCATCTATGAAATGACCTCCCCACTGCAGCCCGCCTGGTGCCACGTCATCTTTTCAGCACCAGGTTAAGATGGCCCTTTATGTCAAGACCTTTAAAGCTATCCACTCCCAGGGTTTTTTTTTAAACAGGGTCATCATATGCTGTTTGTTGAGCTGTTTTAAACTTTTCAATGCTTCCTTGCTATATGGTATTTTATTGTACTTTATTGCCTAGTTTTTATGGCTTGTTGTACACTGCCCAGAGGGGCAGGAGAGAAATGAAGTAAATAATAAACAAGCCTTCACATGCTCAGAAGCCTTTTTCAACTCTTAAAAAGCCCTGTCAGATGTAAGCGACCACTGGAATTGCTTTCCCTTCTCCACAGCTCGTGCAGAAAATAAACCTGTGATAATGAGAACAGAGATCAACAAAACCGGCCGGCCTTTGCTTTGTGCAATGCTGCTGCTGCTTCAGAGGTGAATGGACGGGCTGCTTCGTCTAAGTACAACCTCCGCTTTGTCCTCAGATGATATCCTAATCAGGAAAAGACATTTGAGCAAGGACGGGCACATTTGCAAATGGAATGTGACAAACGGAAGGATGCCAGTTTGAAATGAAAGCCAAAGAAATGTATGTTATTCCAAAAGAGGTTGTGTACGGGGGGCATTCCTTGAGTGAGAGAGGCAAGGAGAAAACAGCCATGAAGAAAGCCTGGCCCATGCCTAATTTAAACCAAGGCACAGTTTTCCCCCCTCATCTTTTGGGTCTGCTTCCACCTGGCAATATTCCCTTCTGAGAAGCAGCATGGAAAAACCATACAAACCCTGCCACAGTATCCAAGGCATCATCTATTCATGGGAGAATGGAGACTGAGAGGTGCAGTCCTGCCTAAGATGAAGTCAAGTCATCATTTTTAGGGAGGTGGTCACTGGAAAAATTAAAGGAAGGGGGACTTTAAAAAAAAATCCAAACCCCTATTCCAGTGTCTGGGTAGTAATCTAAGGCATACACAAACTTGCCAGCTGATAGCTTACAAAATTTAAAGACATGGGAGAGCTGATTTCCTATTGCCCTTTTCTTGTTGACTTCAACCTTTAGTCACTATATTACATTGGTTCTTGACACAGGAGGCATTTCTCAGTTCCCAGTCCTCCAGCTGCAGGGAAGCTCTTGGCTTTCTTGCAGTCACTATTTTTTACTCATACTGAACCTAATTTAGGGATGTGCAAAAGGGAAACCAAGTATGGAATGGATCGATTCCATAAAGGAAGTCACAGGCTTGGGTTTACAAGATCTGAATAGGCTGTCAAGAGCATGACATTTCTGAGAACACCCATTCATAGGTTCACCATAACTCAGAGATGACTTGATAGCACATAAGAACAACAAGCAAGACCCTCATTTCATTTCAGTTTGCAAAACAGTCAAAAATGCCCTGGCTACAACTCCCAGTAGAAGTGCCTGTTCTCTAAAATTGTTTGCAAATTCCCAAATTTGCATTGGCAAAATGTGCATGTTAAAAATGCATGACTTGAAGAATGCACCATTTAAAGTCTACATTTTAAAAATGGCCATTTAAATGAAACACACTTTAAAAATGCACACATTGAAATATTTGCATTTGCACATTTTAATAGGTGAAGAAAGCAGTTTGAAGAAAGCAGTCCTTAAAAACACACACTTTAAATAGCCTGTTTTAAGTTTATTTTAAGCATTTTTAAATTTATATTTTCATGCTTTAGTCAATGAAAGGGTGATAGTTCATACTTTTGAAAAGGTATACTTTCCCCTCCCTTCCAGTAAACTGAAAAAACAGGTCGCAAATGAGAACTGGAGGGAGCCAAACTAGTTTTACAATTAGTCTAGAACTAATTGTACAGATCGGAACACACTCTGGTTTTCACACACCTCCAGAGTTCATTTATTTGTTTGCCGGTTTCATTTTTATTCCGCCCAGTAGCTGAAAGGTTCTCTGGGTGGTTAACAAAGTTTAAAACAGCATATAAACAAAAGAACTGCATTTCATGAAATACAGTTCTTGGCTCAAAAAACATATCAACAGTGTGTTGCTATTAAAACCTATTAATATATTAAAATGCATATTTGTGGTTAAAAACCTGCGTACTTCTCAAAAATAGCTTCAAAGACAACTGGCTTAAAAATGTTAGAAACATCACACGCTGATGCAGAATGAACATCCAGACAGGATGGACTGAATGTACAAATAAGCTCTGCCAAGGGTCACGTAACCGAAACAGACGAAAGGCTCAGTCTTATGGAGATGGATGCAACCCTTCCAACTCGGAAGATTGCAGGCGCCCGAGCAGGGTGCAAGGAGGGTGGGGCGTGAGTCACGTCTGAGATCCTCCCAGCAAAGCAGCTCGATTGCAGCTGTCTAACTGCAGCACTCTGGGACGGAAGGGAAGGAGACTGAGCATTGCCAGGGCACTTCGCTTCTTGGTGGAGCCAATCTCCTCCCCTTCCCACACCCACTAAACCCCTTCTTGAAGGTCACGTTTGCAACCTTGGCAATGCAGCTGTTGCAGTCCTTTCTGCACCAGTGCTCGCTCGCTCTCTCTCTCAGAAGGTTCTCTGAGAACAGAATCACAGCTTTGGGGTCACATCAGTGGAAGAGAAGGGATATCTCTAGTGGTGATGGGAGCAAAGAAACTCCTGATGGGCATCTACTGGGCGGCAGCAGTCACTGAAGGCAACACTGGCCAGGGATCTTTCACAGGCAATGGCAGTGCTGTAGAAGCGAACTCTCCTCCTGGGAACTGGTCTTGGACCATGGTCCCTCAGCCAGCTCTGGCCCTGCAGTGGTAGGACAGCCAGGATCTGCTCTTGCTGTGGCTCCCAACCTTCAGCAATTGACAGCAAAGCTCCTGGAGCTGGCCACAAATCCATCTGGGCCCTCAGCCTCCTGCTACCTGAAATGCCCCAACTGCCGCATCCCTGCAGTGGCTCAGTGTTGAAGCATCTAGCCTGCCCCACACCCTCTAAACTAGCTTGCTGCCCTCAGGGGAATGCAAAGCTTCAGCTGCCAGTCCAGTTGGTGCCATACATGGAATGGGGAGATGCCCACGTGCTTGTGTTGAGTGGGGTGCAGTGCGTACCATTCCTGTGGGAGAGACCCACATGAGGCTGGACGGCCATTCGTCAGGGATGCTGCACCTGCGTCCTGCATTGCGGAGCCTGCACAGAGCAGAAGGCTGGGCCAGATCCGCTCTGAGCTCTCTCCCCACTCTGATTCTAGAAGCGTCCTCCTCCCATGTGCACCATTGCGCCAGAGCAGCTCACGGATAAGCAGCAATGACACAACCGAGGGAGCATCCAAAGGATACAGCGTTTAGCTGTTTGTCATTATTATTGTGTTCAAGGCAAAGCTTTATGTTCTTAAAAACATTTTCTGAGATGCATTTTATTTTTCAGATTATACTCTAGCTAAGAGCCTAAGTAGCAGCTGGTGGCAGCATTAGTTTTTCTGCATGTCCTTGGGACTGTCAACCCTTTTTCTCTCTCAGTTTGGCATTTCACTCAGTTCTTATTTGTTACTGAATTAATACTTCAAGCTTTTAAAAAGAAAAAAAAGGAAATTGGGGACCTTGGTTCTTGATGTGCAGGTTAGGTTGAAAGTAAGTCTTGTGGAGTCCTACTTGTAAGTAGGAATGCATAGGATCATAGCTTCAGGAGCCTATGTTTTTCTTGCACCTTCTTGACCCCATTGCTACACCTGCACTGTTTCCTCAACTTTGGATTAGCTGTGAGTGCACAACAGGGTTGCTAGATTTTCGCGTGGAAGTCTTCCTGTGCATTTCACGGATGCTTGAGGCCTGAGGATGTGGACAAGGCGCTTGGTCAGGTTCAACCCACCACCTGTACCTGAGAGGTGTGCCTGGTGCCATCTTGGTTATCTTTCCAGCAACACGCAAACCCCTTTTTATTAACCAGATACTTTAAGAACTAAAAGATGGATAATTTTATATATTTATATTTTAATGCTGTTATCGTTGCTGCTGTGCTGGGGTGGTCCAATAATATAATCGTTGGAGTTCTTCCCTGCTTAGCATTTTTAGTGTTTGTCTTTATTGTATCATTGTTTTATCTTGGATATTTTATTTTTGTATATATGTTGTATTGTTTGAAAACTGCCCAGAGAGCCCTAGGGCTAGGGGAGCAATATATGAATATAATAAATAGATAAATAAATAAGAGAAGTAGAAAAGTGTGTACATTTGCTCATGTCTGTTTTTAAAAGCTCTGCTGTGGTGGTTTGCATGAAAGCTGGCAACCCCACTGCATAAGCAGAGAGATGGGAGCAGGAGAACAGGTTGCTCTACACTAGGACACCCCTGGAGTACCCAGACAAAAGGCATCTGGAAAGAAATGCATCGAGTTCTTTTAGATGGGCTTAAAGTGTGCGTGCTCCTTGGCTTGCACTTGAAAAAGTTGTGGGAGTGATACAATTTGAGATTATAAGCAATCATCGATTAAGATGCTCAAGAGACTTGTGTAAAGAAGCTAATCCCATGGAGTACCAAATGTCCTCAACTCTCGCATCACTGGCAGTGCCAGAAGTAATTAATTAGCACATTACAGAAGTTTGCCTGACACCATGTTGGACCAGTCTCAACAGGCATTATCTGACAATTTGCAAAACAAGGCAAGCCTTTCTGTAATAAGTGGTGTAAAGTAGGGCTGGTGTCCCTTCATTGGAATGGGGCAGGAATAAGGACCCAACAGGAGAATCAGGCCTGCCTCTCTTCGCTCCAGCTTCACTATCAGCTACCAGTTCTGCATGCTTAAATCCACAATCGCAGACAATCAGGCAAATTGTTCTGAAATTTCAGCATGTTTTCTGTCCCCAGGCTATTAATTGCGATGACACATTTAGCAGATAAGGGAGCTTTAATTTTCGGTGGATAGTTCCTTCCCTCTGTGGATGAGAGATACATAACAGAGACTTGCTCTGATTAGCAAACTGAAGAGACCCCAGGAAAAAAGTGACAAAGGAGAGCACGCCTTCCTGGGCTGTATGAGCATAGCTTTCCCCCTTATCTCTTCAAGAGAGGCTCCGGCAGTGATCAAATTACAAAGTAGGGAACAGACAGTTCCGGGGGTGGGGTGGGGTGGGGGGATTCATACACCTGGGCCGTAGGAGTTGGACAAAGATGGAAAAGCCCCATTTAGCATCGATGTGCAAGGTATTCTCCCTGCTTTTTAAGCATTTCCTCTCTTTATGATCAGTCATCACAGAGGTCCAGAGGTGGTCAGACTTCCAAGTAATGAAACGTCCTCAAAACAAGCTATCTATCCATTCTCTCCCTCTTAACAATGAAACAAAAAGTGCCGCAGGCCCTAATGGTCTCTCTTGTGGGGTGATCACGTGTCCTGCTGTACAGAAAAGAATCCTCCATTCAAAAAGCTGCCAAAGGGCAGTCCTCTTTCTGAAGGTGTCCTTCATTTGAGGGACTGTACCTTCCAAATCCAGTTCACAGATGGAAAAAAATTGTTCGAGCAAGGGCCTAGATGCTGCCCATCAACGATCAGCACCTGGACAGAAGGCATGCTGGTCACCTAGCCACAATCTTCCCCATTATGGGAAGGTGTATTACAGCTTCATTTCCTTTGGGATGGACAACACACGGCCCATGGGCTACAATCAGTCACTGTGCTCTTCTGTTGTCCGTGCCACGTGACCCAAAATAATCATTTCTTGCCAGAATGTAGCAGCTAACCACTACAGAGTTGTAGAAGGACCAAAATTTTCTTCTCTGGGAAGAAAAGACTCTCCATTGATTTCAATGGAGGCCTCCTCTCTTTTCGTTTTACCCCGCCCCCCTGCACTTTTGCTGGAGTGAGAGAAAGATTTCAGAAAAATTGGAAGAAGCATGTGCAACCCTCCCTTCCAGGAACATGGTGGTCCCAGTCTGAATGGAGACTACATGTGGCTACCCTAGAGTGGACGAAAAGAGATGACTCAAGTGCACACAATCTGTGTAACATGTAGTTTGGCTTCCAGGCTGTTCCTTCTCTTTGCACAAGGATTACATGCTCCTTCACTGGGATGGGTAGAGGAAAGTCTGTGCCCCCTTTAATTTTCTTCCTATTCAGAACCTTCCCAAATGGCTCTAGGTTAGCAAGAAATGGAAAAATACAAGCTTTGCTACATGAGGCATTTGTTGTGCACTTGGGATTCCTCACTCATGGTGGTTTGGGGGTGTTTTACATAGCTCGGTCATCCTACAGGTCCTCTTCCATGCTTTCTGAGCATTTCTGAGTTTTTTCTTACTTGGTGGAAAGTGCAGTACTCTCTGAAAATGGCAGATTTAGAAGAAGAAAGAGCACCATTCTGGGTAATGCAGGTTTTTCTTTTAGCCACCTTCCCCACTATGAGGGGGTGGATTTGGGAGGGCCAAATACACCTCCCATGCTGGGGTCCCCCATCTAAATAGGGACTGCATGTGCCTACATGCAGAAAACTAATACACACCTTTCTTTTTTTGTGTGGTTAGCTATATGCTTGTGTTGCCCCTAAAAGAATGTTCTGCTCTTCTTCATCTTTGTCTTCTTCAGTTGTCATGTTGCAAAAGTTTCATTTTATGTTAAACATAAAAGATAAAAGCAAAGAGAAGAACAATTCCATTTCTGGTTATAGTATGCATTATTCATAAGACAGTCATTGTAGTTTCCTTTCTATGCAGTGGGAAACCTCTCTCTCTCTCGCCTCAGATTCTTTCTCCTGGGTATATGAACAAAACTGAGATTTGATCAACCCCATTCATGGCATTTTCTCCTTTGCAGTGTAATAGAGTGCCATATCTTAAAATGCAATGTTTGGCTATCTGGGCAGGGTCCTTCCAGTTCAGTGGTGCAAAACCCAGAGATGATCTAGGGGTGGGCTCATATGCAGGCCAAGCCCAGAAGTTTTTGCTGAATCTCAAGAGATGACTCAGGTGGCCCAGGAGCAAAGCTGCCCAGGGACAGTCTGCTCCCATATAAGCCCTTACCTGAGATCGGTTACCAACTACCCATAAGACCTTTTCACCGGTAGTGCTGATAATGTAGAATTCCTTTTCCTGGAGAACTATTGGATCTCTTCTGCGTTATTCTCTACACTGGAGCATTGAGCCTCAGGCCTCCAGACCAAATCTGGTACACTTAGAAGTCATCAGGGGTTGCCAGGATGGCTACTGACCCTTCCCCATGCTGCACCCCTCTCACCCGACTGCTAATGATATGATGGCTTTCTAAGTTGTGCACATTTATCCCTATTCTAAAAGGCTAAGATTCTTCTAATGTTTAGCTACTGTCAGTAAGCACTTTAAACTAAAATATACTGATATTCTCCATATGCTGGCCCACCAGTTTGCCTTTGGTGCCACCTATTACTGGAATGCAGACCCTGAGAAGGTCTCTGAAGTTGGATATGGACCCTAGGCTGAAAGAAATTGACACCCTGATTTAGATGTCAACAGAAAACCATATTATTTCAAGCAAGGCTTTCATTTTTGAATGTTATTGCTTGCTTTTTAACCTGCTGCTATTTTATATTGGTCTTTTAAAAATCTGCAGCTGTTTTTAGCAGCTTCGATGCTTAAATTATTATTGTTTGTGAGTTATGTTCTTCTGTTTTATTGTTTTTAATCTTGCAATGCATTATTTTAATAGGAACAGGGTTTTTTCCCACAGACAGAACATTGGGAGAAAATTAATAAATCAGCTCAAAGGCTTGGTGTTCACGCTGATATCCGCAGCTATGCAAAAATGGCTGGCAGAGGGAAAGTCTTTCTTTTTCTTTTCTGGCAACTGGCCCCAAAGCAAAACCTTAAAAAAAGAAAGAAGCAGACAAACAAACATGGCCAAGGTTCTGTTTTTCTGGTCGGTTGCTGACTCTGTGTTGTAGAAAAGTTTCTTGACACATCTCACTTGTTTTTTGGACCAGGGTGACTCTTGCCTTCCATCTTCAAGTCTGGAATACTTCAAGTCTGGCTCAGCTTGGTTCATAGTTCTCAAATCAAAATATGAGATTAGATTTGAACAACTTTTAGAATCATCCACTAGTACAAAATGCTGTTGTTTAAACACATTGCCTGGAGCTGGGAATAGCAAGGCACACATCTCTTCTCTTTCATCATCTGCACTGGCTTTCATGTTTTAGGCTCAGTTCAAAGGGTGGCTTATTATAGCCTTTGGCCCTCACTCATTTCTGTTGGTCTTTCTAATGGCCTGCAAGCCGCCAGTTCAGATCTCAGGCAGCAGCAAATTGCCCCTCATCCAGGAAGCAGCTGGGTAGGGAGGATGCAGGGGAGGAGAAAATGAGAGAGAAAGGGGGTAGCACAGGGTCCCATACACATTTGGCTGTGTGCCCACCAACTGCCCACATGGATACCCCAGCAGATTCTACCAAGGAATCCAGCTCTCAGCAGAAAAAAAGGTTGCCTACACCTGCTTAGGATCAGAAAGGGTATCATAGAAACAGAGCAAGTCAGAAGGGGTCTCCTGGGCCATCTAGTCCCACGACTCCAGCCGGCTCCGCTCATGACATGCCTACCATGTGAATGCCCAGCCTATCCTTAAACACCCTCACCAATGGGCCTTCAACCACCTGCCCGTTCCATACCCTTGGGGTCCTAAACATCAGGAAGTACTTCCTGGCATCCACCCTAAATCTTGGTTCTCTGAGCTTTGCTGCATTGGAAGACATCCTGCCCTCCACTGCATGATCCACCTCTGCGTGGCACCCTCTCATGTTGCTAACAGGTCCCCTCTGAGTCCCCTCCTCTCAAGACTGAAAAGACCCAGCTCCCTCAGTCTCGCCTCATATGGCTTACCCTGCAAACCAGCCACCACCCTAGCAACCCTTCACTGCATTGATTCCATCCTTGCTATATACCTCTTGTAATGAGGGGCCCAGAATTGAACACAATACTCCAGCTGCAGGAATCAAAGAGCTGCTCTTCTCCCACATGTCTCCATGCATTCAGGTGATTATGGAGGCTTTCTTGCACACCCTGCCACAAACCTAAGGTCACTCAGATATCTGTCTGGCACCCTCCTTGATGATGATGATGATGATGATGATTACAATGATTAGATTACATTTTTACCCCGCCTTCCTCTCGCATGAAACCCGAGGTGGCTTAAAATGGATACAATGGGTGGATAAAATAGAAAGGAAAATTATCTTCCTCTCCATTTTATCCACACCATAACAGCCCTTTCAGGTAGATTGGGCTGAGAATCTCCATGGCTGAGTGAAGACTAGAAACTGGATGTCTTGCATCCAGTCCAGTGCTCTAACCACTAAGACACATTGTCTCTCAGTGCATCTGATTGTGTTTCAATGCAAGTACAAAACTTTGCTTTCCTTGAAAAAGGGGGTTGATATTTTTAATCTGTTTTCCTTCCTCTCTTTTTCTGTTTTGATTGATTCTAATTTCATATCCTTACCATTCAAGCCATAAACAGCTTAGGGCCATGCTACTTAAAGGGACATCTCCCTGTTCAAGAAGCTGCTCATTCATTCAAGGAGGTTGACAAGGCCCATTTCCACATCACGCCATCCTCTACAGCGGGAAAGCAACACGCTGTCCGTGGACTGTTTTATGGGAGGGGCCACTCACCACCATTGATGCTTATTTATTCATTTAAAATTATTCATATCCCGCCATTCCTCTCTAAGGAGATCACACTAAAAATGATAAAAGAATATGATTGTTATGAAACTCACATCTGCCCAAGCACTTAGGCTGAAAAGTTTTTTTAGAAGAACTGCCCCTGAAACACAAGGAGGGAAAGAGCCATACAAAATTCCCAGGGAAGGGAGTTCCGGGGTGGGGGCTACCAAAGAAAAGCCTCCCTCGCATTTGCTGTCAGCTTATAAGTAGCCAAAGATCCAGTTAACCTGGTTCCAAGCCATTTGGGGATTTATAGGTCACACTGAGGATTTGGATGTATGCACAGAAAGAAATAGCCAGGTAATGTACTTGGTAGAAAAGAAGGGTGATAACAAGCCCTATATCCCATCTCCATGGGAACCATAAGTATTCAGAACCAATTCTGTACAGTTTTCAAAGGCAGCCCCACATAGAGGCCTGATCCATACAGCCACAGCTAGGGAAACAAGCCAGAGTGCTGGTTGCATGCCAGCTGGATTAGCTTAACCGCCCTCAACCATTGAAACATCATGTGAACCCAGCCAGAGTGGCTTGTTGCCATGGGTCATAAACCACCCAGAACAGTCCATGTTGCTATCCACAGCAACAAGCCAGCCCACTGTGCATTCAAATAACATAGCCAGCTAGGCTGCTGAGTGTTGTTATTGTACCCCTGTCCAGCTTGAGGAGTCCCACTGGGAGCCGGTTGATCACTGTGTATGAGCAGAACGTTCGACTAGATGGACATTTGGCCTGATCCAGCATGGGTTTTCTCATGTTCCTACCCTCCCAGCACAAGCCTGGCATGCAAACCACCATGGCTTGGTCACCACTCTGCAAGCATGTAAACCAGGTTGGGGGATATTACAATAACCAGGATGATCAATGGCTAAGTTTTGGATCACCATCATTCAATTTGGAGCATGGATTATAAGTTTTCATTTGATGCTCTTGCTCTTTCTTTCTTTATATTTAAACTTAGGTTAGCCTGAGGAGAAGGATAAAGAATTTGGCTGCCAAGATGGTCATCACTAGTGGAAATGAAGAAGAAAAGGGGAACCAAGAGAAGGAGAGCAAGGAGGAATCGATCTTGGCGATGCTTGGAATTATTGGGACAATCCTAAATCTCATTGTGATCATTTTTGTGTACATCTACACAACATTGTGAACCGCAGAAGCAAATCGCTGGAGACAGCTGACAAGAGGTGATGGCAAACTTTGCTGGCTGTGACACACAGCGTAATGAGAATTGACTCCGTAGTATATTAAGACGTCACAAAAGCACCGCCTGTGGGCAGTGGACGTTGAAGCACAACTAATTGAACTGGACTTTTTTTCACACAGTTACAAGCAAGACTGTCCCCCCCCCCCCACCCATCTCTTGGCTCTGCCTTTCCTCTTTTCTTTTTGTTCTAGAGAAATGACTGCAAATATGTAAGTATCAGCTTTAGAGATATGGGATGGCCATAGCCACAACCCACCATGGGTGAAACCTTTCAATACAGCCAAAGACTGGACACTGTTATAAAGGGTGCAAATGTATAGCGTTTCCATGCCAAGTGTATGTTCCACAGATAGCCACGCAGCTGCCTCTCATGTCCGTTGGTTTGCATCTTTCCTCCCATCCCCTCATTTTGGGTTTATTTACTTTGAACCTAGCAAGCTTTTGATTTTAAGATGAACATCTGGAGCAACCACAAGGCGGGAGGGGGGAAAACAATAATTCCACTGAACTGCTGGAGCAAACAAAAGATGAAAACCTTGAGCAAAGTAAGTTATACATGACATTTCTTTTCGCTCTCTCGTCAGCTTGCTATCTTGTGTCTGTTCATACCGATGTTTATAAATATATATTTTTAATAAATGTGCTATATTTTTAGCATGAGCCAATCTTTGGGTGGTGTTTATGTGGTTGTTGTTTCTCCAGCCTGGATTTGTGCCATGAAATAACTCCTTTTCCTTCTGCGTCTTTCCCTCGCCCGCCCTCCTTTGCCCACTCCGAAACAGCATATGTTATTTTCTGCAACAATGCAAGAGCCGCCTCCTCTTCAGCCCCAGCACTGCATTCTGGAGTGCGTGTACACAGGGCTCCCGTGCCTGACTCGAAGTGGGAACATCAGATGGACAGCACCGCCTTTCCTCTGGAGGTTCAAGCTGTGTGGCATTGCGGGCAACTTTTGCTGCCTTCTTTTACAGGCGCATCTATAAATAAACAGAAATCTGAAAGAAGGCACAAAGGGGTCCTTTTGCCCTCCTTCCACCTCCAGGATTGCTCTTAAAGGATGTCTGATGACCCCTCCTCTTTCAAAGTCTGTTCTCTGGACCCATTTCTACTAATTGTATAGCCCTACACACATCTGCTCAGTTGCAATTCCCCTGGAGTTCATGGATGCTGACTCTCGGGTAGTGCGTATGGAACTGCTGAAATCACATGCCCACTTTCCTGGGAGTAAAGCCCATTGAACTCAATGGGAATTGCTGCTGCAGTGTAAATGTCTGGAATGCACATAGCTTTTTTGTGGGGGAAGGGGTATGAGAATACCAGTGTCTGCGGTATAGGTTGTGGTATCAGACTGGAATAGATTGTGGTGTGGGGAGCAAATTAAAGCAAATCCTCTCAAATTGATCATGTTCAGGATTTTAAATATATAATAATAGTTACCATTGCTGAATTTGGGGATTTTAGGAGCAACTGGTATAAAGAAGTGAAATCCATAGAATTAAAATCTTGAGAATTTCTTAATAGAGTTTTCAGGTGGGAATTCTATAAGTGGCAGCTTAAAATGCAACTTTTCAAATCCAGATCTGGCTAATTTTTTGTTCACATATTCCTGGAAGAAGTCACAGATTTCAGAAGCTATTAGGTCTAGATCATTCCAGAGTGTGAGTTGCTCCTTCTAGGTATTTTCTTGCATTCGTAGCAAGCTAATGTTGTGCTGTATCTCTTTTTTAATGTTTGCTATGAACATCTAGGGCTACAGAAATGGGTTGTGTAACTCTAAAGCAGAGATGCTACAAGCAGCCTCCAAGGTGTTTTTTTCCACCAATCATGGCATACTTGTCATTGCCACCAGTTTACAACCATGGTCTCTCCCAGTTTCTCCCTGGTCCTGCTTTCCCTGCCTTCTCTCTTCCTCACTGCCTCCCATCTCCAACCACCGCTGTTGATTACCCCACCAGCAGCCGAAGCCATCACAGCTGCTCGGTTTCAGGAAGATTGCTGCAGGAGCTAGTCTCCAAGGCAACAGAAGAAAGTAACCCACAAAATGCAATGTTAATAAAGATGCTTTTGAAGGCTTTGAAGCAAAGCAAGTTCAACTTGTCCTGGAAGTAGCAGCTGGGCACTCCGATTTTTCATTCTGCTTAAAGAACAGCTCAAAAGCTAGACTTCATCTGAGACAAGACTCAGGACCTGAACCTCGTGTGGTTTCCTGTTGGAACTTTTCTTGATTCCCAGTCCCCAGTAAGAAGGCACCAATACTCAGGGAGTGTCTGGAAGGGAAGGATGGACAGCAGCTATAAGCTGCTCCCTGGGGAAAAGTGCTGTGGAGGATGGTTTGAGCTGTGAGTCCACATAGCCATAGACATGAATGGGTAGAGATCAGGCAGCAGGACTGCACCTGCAGCTCAGCCACACCAGCCTTACCGCTGCATCATAAACATCACAGGGGCATTGGAGACAACCTGCTCTGTCACCCACCAAATGTGTGCATCCGGTGCATAATTGTACGCACGGGTGCCCATGCTCATTTCATTCATTCATCCATTTATTTTATTATTGATCTATCTTAAATATTTCTTGGCTACCTTTCAGAGCAAAAGCCTTCTGAAGGTCAGGTACAACAATAGAACAGCCCTCCCCCCACAAGAAAAGGTTGAAAATGTTGAAAACGTGCTCAAACAACAATAAAAGCCAACAATGAAAACAGGAACAGCAGCAACCATTTCAGGAGAAGCCAGAGTAGAAGGATCTATTCCCAATGTCGGCTTGAAAACCCAGAAGGTGGAGCATGGCAGACCTTTGGTGGTAGCTTATTCCAGAGCTGTGGGGGTCCAGTACTGCCTATTCCATCTGGGAGATGCTCTTCAGGTCTCTCAGGCAGAGGGAATTACAATTCCTGCTACCTGGTCATTTTAACTGAGATGCCAGAGGCTAAACTTAGGACCAGGAGCACTGCTAGGGTCATGAGCAACAGACGGAGGAGAGCCAGGGACTGGGAACCAGATGCTATTGGGCAGGCAAATCATTAGGACTAAAGCACCAGTTGGGACGGCAGGGCCAGAAGGAAGGCAGGGCTGAGGACCAAGGAAGAAGTCTATGGATGCAGAAAAACCAAGGATGCAGAAGCTTAGCAAAGCTCAGAAGACCTCCTTGCTTGAGCAAGGCTGGGCTGAAACAGAAAGCCTTCAATGCTCCTCTCTGCCCAAGAAGGTCCAATGGCCAGCTAGGGTGGGTGGCAACACCAGTGCCAAACAGTTCTTCTTGGAGAGGTCTCCGCAGTGACTCACAACTCAGGATTGCTTCCTACAGAGCCACTAGTTCCTGGCAGGCATGTAAAGCACATGTCCTGCACTGAGCTATTGTCCTTCCTGCTTCCTACCTTGAGGCTGCTTGGTGATAACCTTGGGTACCGAGTATGAACAATGGCAGGGCAAATGGAATCTGCCCATGGGACCCCAGTGCTGGAATGGAAATGTAAGAGTATTCATGGCAGTGCCTCTTGGAAAAAATTGGGCTTGGAGAACATCCAATTCCAAATTCCAAGTATGACTTGCTGCTTTTCTTGCTTTGGGCTATAGCAGCCTTTCCCATCCTCATACCCTCAAGATGTGCTGGATTTCACCTTGCATCAGTGCCAGCAATCATAGCCAATGACGTGGTAGTTGTACATAGTCTACGTAAAACATCTGGAGGACATCAGGTTGGTGAAGGTTGGACAAAAACACGGAACCAAAGTCAGAAGGTTCCTTCAGGAATTCACCTTTTCTCTTCCTACCGGTCTGGTCTTGTTTTCAGAAGCCAACAGTTATGGTAGGAAAAGGGAACAAATTCATCTATTCCACCTCCCACCCATAAGGCAAGCTATTAAGAGTGCTTCTGCATTCAGGTCAAATTTGAGCTGCGCTTATTGGGAAAAGATATAACATAATTGGAGACCATTAGCTTTTGGAAACCTGGTCCCATGATAGATAGAACCTCTTGGTTATAGTTTAGGACTGAGAAAACAGGGAAAGTATTACAATCTGGTTTGTGTTTACCTCTTGATTTTTCTGTGCCCAGGGAAAGGCAGTTAACCTCTCTTTGCTTTGGATAATCATGCTGATCTCTCTCAGCGGGGTGCTCAGAGGTTTAATGCTGTGAAGGCACTTTGAGAACCAAAACGATCAAAGCACACCGTCTTAGACGGGGTATCTTCACTTCAGTATTGCTAATTCAACCCACTGGCATGGTGCATAATGCAAAACTAGGCAAGAAGAGCTAAGTCAGCCAGCCCTGACTCCTGTTTTCTCCAAGGGACAAACCCAATATTACTTTAATTGCATGTCTTGCTCAGCGGTGGGGAATGCGTGGGGCACTTTAAAAAGGAGTCCTGGCTACCCCCATGAAAAGTCACAGAAGGGCAGGGGTGCCTTCCCCCAGCTTTGTGGTGCTGCACATGCATGAGAGAACTTTGTGTAGTGGGAGAAGGGCTGGCAGGGTGAAGCAGTGGCTTCCCGCAGCAAAGGGTTGGAGGAAACCTGCAAGCTGCATGGATTGCTCTGCATACCCTGATCTGAGAGCCAGTCCGGTGCAGGGTTAGAGTGCTCGACTGGGGTCCTGAATCGATTGGTTATATACCCATTTTCCAGAAAGAAAAATGACAGTCAAGGTGGATCTCTCTCTTAGATAAAACAGGACAGAAAACAAGGATTAAAGAAATGCATGGAAATGCCGGTAGCAGCGCCACAGAGCCAAACACAGTATCCAGCCTGACAGATCCACTTCTATACCAAAGGCCTGCTGGAATGAAACAGTCCTTGCCTTCCAGGCACTGGACAATCCAGAGGGAGTAAACCCAGCCTTCCTCAGCAGGGGCTTCTGCAGCCTGGGAGCAACCACAGAGAAGGCCCTGTTTTGAGTCACCACCAACTTTGCAGCCAAAGGTGGTGGCCTCTCCCCAAAGCCATGGGACTCAGGTGGGCTCACATGGGAAAAGGCAGCTTTCTCCTACAGCATTCCAGCAGATCATTGGTTCCTTTAACTCCACAGTGTTGACACTGGCTGGCAGGATTGTAGGCAGGTGCCTTTCCTCATCCTGCCTGCAGATGCCAGGGATCAAACCTGGGACCCTTGGCACTCAAAGCATCTGCTCTACCCCTCAGCAGCCTCCCTGATCTTAAGCAACTGACAGTTCCCTGAGCCTCTGCCTGTTCCCTGAAGTTGGGAGCTGACAGTACAGGTCATGTTTCTCTGAAATGGGTGGCAGTGGGATTCCAGAAGACAGTAAAGTGTGGGGCTTTGGAGCAGAAAAGGAGTGGATGGGTAGAGGAAGTAGCACTCTCTCTGCCACTGTTTCTCCACCCACCCGTCCCGACGCAGCCTCTTCATTTTAAGAAGCAGTGGTGGGGCATTCTTACACACATGCCATGTGCAATTAGCTTCTACGGGCTGTTGCTAAATAAGGATAAGGCAGGGAGGGTTCATTTTTGAAAGCTGCATTCAACCTCTCTCTGTGTGTGCTTCTGTGTTAAGTTGAAGAGGTCAGTCCATTACTCTTCCATATTATAAACTGCATTCCAGGGTCATAAAGAGGACCAGCCCCTGCGTTTCTTGAGAGTTTCCTGGCCTGGGCCCATTGCTCTCAGTTGTTGTCGGTGGTGGTGGGGTGTGTGGCGCCAGGGCGGGGGGAGCGGAGTTGAAAATACACGCAATGGAAGAACAAGCCCGAGGGCAAGAAATCAAATCAAGGCTTCCCATGAAGCAGTCTGGAACATTGGGCAAATCATTGGCAAATGAACTGTAGCAAATGCTCCTGCACAGGTGGGACAATGAACTGTATGCTCTGCTCTAAGGTGAATTTTGTCAGATGTGGCAGGCTAGCCCTATGCCTAGACTCCAAAATCCAGGCTGAATGTTTTAAGCCATGATGGGCTGGGAGGCCTGGGGCTCCCGGGACAGGATCCTATGGCCTCCCGGACAAGGTTAGGAATTATATGGCGTGCCGGCACTCTTGGTGCTGGCTGGCACAGCCCGAGCCCTTGTCCTGCCCCGCTCACAGCCGGTGCAGAAAGAGCCACCTGCCTGCCCCCCAGCCCAGAGGTTGCAACTGGGCTCTGAAGGGGGCAAAGAGAGGCATGCCAAGACATGGAGGGGAAAGAAGGGTGGTGCTCCAGCCTCCTTTCTTACCCAACCCCCAGCACTTCATCCGTGAGCCTGTAAATAGATAAAATGCGGGGTACGCTGAGTTGCGAGATGGCCGCCACTGCCCCTTGCTCCTGCCACTGGATGCTCGTAAGCCTCTGATTTTGGAAGCTTAAATGCACCTGCCGTGGTGAAAATTGGATTGCATCCTTGGACAGCAGGATCTGGGTTCGGCCTCAGCCGGACCGAGGCAGCATTTTTTCTTAGTGTTCCAGCCAGTCTAGCAGAATGTGCAAGGTGCACTCAGCAGTGATTCATCCAGGCAATTCCGAAATCCTGGTCAGGAATAAACGTGCACACGCATTACAGGCCACAAGCCTTGCTTGCTATATGCAGTATTTTGCACCCACAATTTGTATTTATTTGTTTATCCTACTTCTTTCTCCTCTTGAAAGGAACCGAGCCTGCATCTTGTGCAGGAGATCTTGTGCTGGCCTTAGTACAAGAGGAGCTGGGTGCGTTCTGTTTTCAGGAAGCATCGACCGTGCAGAGGGCTACCTGACTGGGCTTGTGGCCATCGGAATGCCATCTCCCTCCCCACTCTCTCAAATCAAAGAACGACTCTGGAAAAGAGGCACCCAATATTTTTTTCTGCTGGATGGAAATGCCACGTGCTTGGCCTGTGTATGGGAACGTGTGTTTAAAGGCTGCCTGAAGCATCTGTGTAGGGGATGAATAGCAAGAGAAAGCTCACTGGATGCAGAGCTGAGCACATGCATGTTGTTATGGAAATTAAGGCACAGCGACCGATCTCATCTCCACAATGGAGAAATATACAGCTGCCCTGGTAGGTCAGTACATCTGCACTCAGCCATAACAGGGCTCAGTTGGACTGGGGTACCTGGTGGACAATTGCCTGCCCAACATTGGTCAGCGCCAGAGCCATTTATCTTCCACAGAGTCCCTGGTGCTTCGCTCCCTCCTCCCCACTCAGCTTGCTTCCAGAAATCCACACATGCTTTGGCTCATTTGGGGAGTTTTAGAAGTGCTGGGATTCCACTGCCTGGAAAACTAAATAAAGACGCGATCGATAAGGATGCGGACTGCGCCTCCATCACTCAACTCCGGGTTTACTGTGAGATGTACTGAGATGTGCATAACCATAAAGCAGAGTCCAGTCGCCACTTTTCAAAGCTGCTTTTCAGATCAGGTATTTATTTACAGCCCTTGTCCCCTGGACAGAAGGCACCATTCTTTCTTTCCTTCCTCCTTCTCCCGCTCTGATGTGTCTGTGTCTATTATTTTGCTTTGTTTGTTTTGGTTGTCCTTTAGTGCAGCTTTACACCCAGTAAGTTCTCCTGCGTATTATACTATTGGGTGACTGCAAATGAGGCTGCCTGGAAAGCAACCAGGAAAGAGCAAGCTCTTTTTCGGGAGTCATTTTTCTCCTTTAGGCAGGAATAGCCAACGAGCCAGAATGCCATCCCCTAAGGGCTTCTTCTGCAGACCCCTGCCCCTTAGCCATCCTTTTTCATTTTAATTATGAGATTTCTATACCACCCAACAGCTTAATTTTCTGGGCAGTTCATAAAAATGAGAACCCTAAAATGCAACACGATAATGCATAATATAAAATCTTTTAACATGCAAAAATGTTCATCTGCTTGAAACAGTTTAAACGATAATGATTGACTACCAGGAAGTGCAGGGGGAAACACGTAACATTAAAAAGTTTCCTCATCTGACATCAAATACCAGAAAACAGGGAAGTTTTAACCTGGCGGGCAGCAACATAGCTTATTGCTAAGTGTTGGCCTGGGACCCAGGCGATCTGCGTTCAGACCCCTACTCAGTCATTAAGCTCCTGGGTGACTTTGGGCCAGTTGCTCACTCTCAGCCTAACCTACCTCACAGGGTTGTTGTTGTTGTGAGGATGAAACAGAGAGGAAGAGGAGGAGGAGGAGGAGGAGGAAGAATACGTAAGCCAACTGAGTTCCTTACAGGAGAAAAGGCATTTATTTATAAATAAATAGATAATTATAAACATTTACATAGCTTATATATTTAAAGCCTTTACATAGTTTGAAACAGTAGCAATCAACTATCAGAACCTGGACCAAGCAAAAATGCAAAAAATCCCACCTAACATTAAAAAGCCCCGTCTTCTGCCATTGAATGCTCATTGAGAGCCTCTGATTTTGATCATAGTAAGGTCAGATTCATACCAAGAGGCTTCATTTTCTGTTTCTAATTTCCTGAACACAACATTCTCTTGGGCAAAATCACATAACTCTGCATCTTATTGCTTGTTCCCAAGTGCAGGCATGTGGCCCCCTTAAAGTGGTCCCTTAAAATAACAGTAATCCATCCTGAGAACAATATTTACTGAACGGATGAGTGCAGTTGTCGTGCGCATGCGCTCTGGCAAGATTCCCAGGTGCACACGAGAAGCTGACCATTTTGGTGGGACTGATAGCTCAAAGTCCGAGGATGATGTGGAGTTGCTGACCAAGGCGAGGCTCCGAGCTCAAACTCTGATAACAGAATTGTTGTTGTAATAGGCATGTCTGCACCAGCAGCCCCAGTTGCTCAGTACCAGTCTGAGCCTGCTCTGGATGGAGCCCAGTCCACCCACTAGTGGGAATGAAGGAGACAAAGGACCAAAACATCCTGAGGGAGATTTGGAAATGGGTAGTCTCTCAGGTGGAGAAGGCCAGCCTCCTGAGGAGCTGGACCCAAGGGCCCGTCGTCGAAACCGCAGGCCGGCCCAATTAAGGGCTCAGAGTGCAGAACGCAGGTGCGCTCAGTTCCACAGTGACCCTCCTTGGGACAGGCCCCGAAGCGTTCATAAGCAAAGCCTTGGGTAAGGGGGACAGAGAGGGTTCAACATCTCACTTTGTGTAGGCTCAAAGACTTGTGTATGCTTAGAGAATTCTATGTAGAAGAGGGACGATTAGAAGAAGTGCTGGAGAGTCTGTCTTGCTCAGAAGGGAACACCTGGCTCACAGCAGTGGTAATAAAATAAGTAGACAAGTCCCTGCCAACCCTGCCCCTATGATATGAAGAATACTGGAACCTTGCCTATTCCAGGAAAATAGCCATAGATATGAATGTGTGCAGAGCAGTGGGAAGGGACTAATAACAGCAGCATGTGCTGAAATGGTGAGAACCAAGAGAGAGGGCAGAGCAGAAGAGGTGAACCCCTCCACCCTAACCCTAACCCTGACTCTCCACCACCACCCAAAAAGAACAGAAAAAAAAGCTTGACAGCTCTGTCCTGCCAGCAAGACAGAGTATCTTAAGTGCCTTTTCGCTGCTCAGCACGGGGTCTGGGAATTCAGGGCTAGCCCAAGCCATTTTGCTTCTTGAAATGGAACAGCAAATGACCCCCTACAAGTCAAGGTTCACAGTACTCAAAGCCAGCAGGAGATTTTGGCACCCCACCAAGACTTCAACCCCTGCAGTAAAGAAATATAATAACGATGCATGAAAGCATTAAGCATGGAGTGCTCTTTCATGTTAGAGAATGTCTGAGTCAACTATCTTTCTCCCTGACCTAATGCTAGGGCTGGCTCTGCTGGGAACTTTCCCTGGCCTTAGTTGTACCTTGGCATTTCTTTTTAAATTTCTGTTGGTGGCTGGAGGGATTGGCATTACTAACAGTGAAGTGTTTTAAAATATTAACCTGGGAAAGCCTCCATTCTCATTGCTTTGCAACAGTAGATTCCCTCTCCTTTTTCCCCTTCCCCTTTTTCCCTCCCCCGGATGGGCACCGTGTTTTTTAATTTGAAAAAACTGTGCTCCATTAATGCAGCATGGAACCATATCTAGAATCTTTTTCCCAGCTGATTGCAGAAATCCAAAGCATCCAGAACACCTGAAAGGCCCTAGCATGTAAGTAGCCTCGGCGTAAAGGAGGTTGATTTAAAAGAGAAAGAGAGAGAGAATGGATATTATACCAGAATGATGCAATAAAAATAACTTCCATTGCACTGGAATGTGAGTCAACCAACAATGCTGATTGGCAGTAGATTCAGCTCGTCAGGTAAAAAGGAAGAACACCAGACAAGAAATATGCAACTTGAAGTTAGCTGTATGGGAGCAGCCTCTAATTAGATGGCTGTGAAAGGGATTAGAAAAATGGATTTGGAAAAGGTCTATTTCCCATTACCTGCAAATGAAAATTCCAGGTTCTGAAGCAGTCTGCCAGTGCATACCGGTTGCTATAGGGCCTTTTTACCTGAGCTGTTTAACCTCTTTCAGCCTGATGGCTGCATTCCCTTTTGGAGACATTTTCAAGCACTGCATTCTCAGTACTGGACCAAAAGTAAAGGGGCCAGGGCCAAACACCCACATTTAAAACATGCTATAGCTTAAATCTCCCATAGCTAGTAGATACACCTTAGCAGAGGGATTTTAACCTTTTAAAATGGGGTGTGTGGGCACACATGCAAAAGCCAGGAAACCACCAAACAAGCAGCAGTCAAGGAAAAGGGGGTGTGGCCTATGGAAGGGGGTGTGGCCATCTGGGGAAAAGCCCTACAGGCCCTCCTGACTCCCAGGCTGGTGGCTGCACCCCTGCTTTATCTTGCTTGTGGGCTTTTAAGAAGCATCCCTCTGGCCACTGGGAAGCGGGATGATGGTTTGGTGGGCTCCAGCAGCTGGGACCATGTCTTTGAGGGCCTTGTGCAAGGCACCCTCCATAGGCCTCTTCCCAGTGAATCTAGCATTGCATCGCCATTGTACGCACCGCTGCTGCTCCTCCTCTTCTTCCTCCGACCTGCTGGCCTTGTCCGAGAGTTAGAGTGCCAGTTGTCCAGTAGGCAGTGGCATCTATGTGCCCCACAACCTTTATTTGCCCCTGGTGTGGGCCAGAGAGAGCGGTTGGTGGACAGGCAACTTGCAATGGTGAAAAGGGGGAGCAAGGCCAGGGGCTGTTGCCACTGAGGCCATATGGGGGAATTGGCCTTTGGCACGTGCCCAGCTATGCCTAGCTTTGGTGCCAGCAAACTTCTTATGTCCTTAAATGTATTGTGAGTGAAAGAGGCAGTTATTCATGGCACGCGCTCCAAGGTCTGGCAGATTCAGACTCGTCAGAGGAGGGAGGCCCTGTGAACCAGAATCCTCAGACATTGAAATGGAAGAAGTGGAAGGGCCTCCAGTTCTTCAGGTGGATGTTGAAATAATCTGGATCTACAGCTTCAGGGAGGGGGCTTGGGAGAGAACTCCTGCAGCCTGCTGAGCATGGCATGAATCTTGACCTCTTGAATGATGCAACTTGGGAGAGAGGGGCCAACCAACTAGAGGGGCAATGGAGAGGCTTGCCAGTCTCCAAAAGGGCCCTCTCCGAGGAAAGGACCCAGGTACTCAAAAGGAGAATTCATGGAAGTAGTTGCTAGATTAGGTCAGCGAACCTCTCTGTACATGATTAGAGACTCATTCTTAACTGGTTATTCTTATTGGAAGTGCATTGGAGAATACAGAGCTTTTGCCAAAGAACAGTCTGTTGTGAAAAAGTTCTTAATTCTTTTCAACAGGTCATTCTGGTATGCCAAAGTATTCTTTCCTTTCGGCTGCTGCCTCTAAATTGATGTAAAAAGGACTGAGCTTTAAAGATCTTGCACATAAAATGTGCATGTTTGAATGTCAGAGGAAATCAAATGCACTGACCAAGCACTGGCCTCTTACCACTTGAACTGACAGTACGGAGTAATTGACAAAATCAGGATGAGGATCAGTGGCTGAGCTAGATATGTGGTGTGTGCACACCATGATCCACTCAACAGGCAAGTCAACCCACATTTATCATACTGTTATAAATCTGGTGTTATAAAAAGCACCAGGATATGGTTTTGTATGGGCCAAGGTGAGAGGTGGAGGGTGAAGCAAAGAATGGGCAGTTCAGTCTGTGCCCCCCTTTGCAAAGGTCTTTTCAGCTCCGCATGCCAATTGGGAGGCATGAAGGAAACCCACTTTCTCCTTCCGTTCTGGTGCAATCCTGCCCTGACTCCACACAGGACAGGAAAGCTTCTGATTGAAGCTTGAGACTTGAGCCATGATAAACTCGTCATTGGCGCACATGCCAAAGCTTGTCTGCCTGGCACATGGACAGCTCGTCAGCGCAAGCTGTTTGCCAGAACTGCTTTTGTTGTGCATCTGCTGAGCCTTTGGCCTTGTTAGGGGGACTCTGACCTCCTGCTTATGTTCTCCGTTGTTTTAGAAACTTGTTCAGGACTTTATCTTTTCACTGCATATTGTTCATCCCATTGAGGTCTGCATGCCTGCTGTTAGTTTTGACATCTTGGGCATCAAAATACTGGCACAAAACTCTTCTCCCTTATTTAACAAATGATAATTCATGCAGAACATGCAAAATAGGACTCTTTCTCCACCGATGGTCATTGCACTGGTGAAAAAGAATACTCAAGTATACATAGTTTGTGTACAAAGCAGGTACATTTTGTTTTTGCTTTATAAATTTTATTAAGATTTTTAAACTAACACTAAAGACATCAATCATCAAATACATCAGACGCACTGGGTCAGCCCCCTACTCATTTTTTTTAACATTCTATAGTCATATTCAAATCCATTTATAATAACTTAAAACATCTTTAAATCTAAGCCAAGTCCCGTTTCTCTAGCCAATCATAAAAAAGGTCCCAAGTTTGATAGAAGTCAGTATCTTCTTTCTCCTTCAGTGATAAAGTCAATCTATCCATTTCTGCACAGTCCAGAATCTTTTTTAGAATCAGTTCATTGGTGGGTAATTCCTTACTTTTCCAGTGTTGAGCAAGCGCAATCCTTGCCGCTGTGATTAAATGCAACATCAAATACATTTCTTGTTTACTAATATCTTCCGGTATAATGCCTAATAAAAAAATTTCAGGTTTAAAAGCTAAGGGTTTTTGTAACATTTTCTCAAGCCATTTATGTATTTTAATCCAATACTTTTTCACATTGTCACAAGTCCACAACATATGGTAAAAAGTACCCAATTTATGTTACATTTCCAACATCCATTTGACATATTTGGAAACATCTTAGCTAATTGATCTGGCAACAGATACCATCTATAAAACATTTTATATAAGTTTTCTTTATACAAAATTGCTAATGTTGCCTTAATATTTCTCTCCCATAGCTTTTGCCACTTTTCTAATTCAATATTATATCCAAAATTTTGAAAGCAGGTACATTTTATATGCACACCTATTGTTGTCACTTGGTGTAATATATATATATATATATATATATATATATATATATATATATAAATAAAAAAACATTTCTATGCTGCCCCATTCGCCGAAGCCTCGGGGCGGCTCACAACATGAGTAAAATACGAAAAATAACAATATAAAAATAACAATATAAAATAAGTCGCCCTGGCCAGATAAAATAAGCAAATACCGTTAACAATTAAAATGACGCTTAAATAAAAAGGTCTTCGCCTGGTGCCGAAAAACAAATAACGACGGCGCCAGGCAGACCTCTCTAGGGAGCGCATTCCATAGATTGGGCGCCACCACAGAGAAAGCCCTCCTCCGAGTACCTACCCTCCTAATTTCTTTCACAGAGGGTTCCCGGAGAAGGATCTCAAGGGGCGGGCGGGCATATATGGATGTAAGCGCTCCTTCAGGTAACCAGGACCCAAGCCGTTAAGGGCTTTATAGGTCATCACCAACACCTTGAATTGGGCCCAGACTTCAATGGAGTCTGGAGGATTGGAGTCATGTGAAGGATTGGAGTCATGTGAACATAACGCCCAGTCCCCGTCAGCAGCCTGGCAGCTCTATTTTGAACCAATTGAAGTATCCGGACCGTCTTCAAGGGTAGCCCCACATAAAGCACGTTACAGAAGTCAAGACGGGAAGTCACCAGCGCGTGTGTCACTGTCGCCAGGCAGTCGTACTCCAGGTAGGGGCGCAACTGATGAATCAGCTGAAGCTGAAGGAAAGCGCTCCTCACCACTGCTGTCACCTGAGCGTCCAATGAAAGCTCCAGGTCGAGGAGCACTCCCAAGCTGTGGACCTTGTCCCTAAGAGGGAGTGCAACCCCATTCAGAATTAGGTTAAATCCACCCTCTCCGAAGCCCGATCCGCCAACCAACAGGACCTCCGTCTTGTCTGGATTGAGCTTCAGTTTATTGGCCCTCATCGAGCCCATTACCTCGGCCAGGCACCAGTTCAGCACAGCCACTGCCTCACCTGGATTGGTGGAAAAAGAGAGGTAGAGCTGGGTATCATCAGCATACTGATGATTCTGCAGCCCACACCTCCTGATGACCTCTCCCAGCGGTTTCATGTAGATGTTAAACAGCAAAGGGGACAAAATGGACCCCTGCGGTACTCCATGGCATAGCTGCCATGGTGCAGAGCCATAGTCCCCCAGCACCACCTTCTGGAATCGGCCATTGAGATAGGAGCGGAACCACTGCAAAGCAGTGCCTCCGACCCCCAATCCCGCTAGCCTATCCAGAAGGATACCATGGTCGATGGTATCGAAAGCCGCTGAGAGGTCCAGGAGAACCAACAGGGACGCACTCCCCCTGTCTTTCTCCCTGCACAGGTCATCGTACAGGGCGACCAAGGCAGATTCAGTACCGTACCCGGGTCTGAAGCCGGACTGAAATGGGTCCAGATAATCAGTTTCATCCAAGAGTGCTTGGAGATGTCCCGCCACCACTCGCTCTAACACCTTGCCCAGAAACGGGATGTTGGCCACTGGTCTATAGTTAGTGGCCATCTCTGGATCTAGTGACACCTTCTTCAGGACCGGTCGGACTACCGCCTCCTTTAAAGGGGCAGGCACCCGACCCTCCCTCAGAGAAGCGTTAACTACTTCCAAGATCCAGATCCCAATCCCATGCTTGGAATTATTTATTAACCAAGACGGGCAAGGGTCCAATAGGCAAGTGGTGGGACGTACTCGTCCAAGCACCTTGTCCACATCATCAGGCCGCAATAACTGAAATTCATCCAATAATTCTGGACCAGACGGCAGCATTGGTGTCTCCCCAGAAATCTCTGATTCACTATATACAGTGGCTGAGTTTCGAGAACTCAGCAAGTCAAACTCAGGTTTGGACTGAGTATGAGTTTGAGTATCAGTTGCACTGTTAAATTGTGTGTTGTTGCTGAATGTGCATAATTGTGTTGTCTGACTTAGCCATGCCAACAAACCATTTTTAACCATTCTCAAGCCATAAAGGGAACCTCTGAGTTGTTCAGTTTCTTAGCATGGCTGGCTTAGACAACACGATAATGGCTCAGAGATAATCCCAACCCATAGTCAGCCCTTGAGTGCTAGTTCTCTGAACACACTCCTTTAGGCCCCCCAGTCTGCAGGTTCACTGGAAAAATTCCTCCACTATGAAAACATCAGCGTATTCCCTACTAATTTCTTGAAGTGAGGCCAGAGAGTTCATTTCAAGGGTCTGTGAGCGCTTAGCTAAACATTTAAGAGGAGTGACAACCCATTTTCAGTCCTGGCACTGAATTCTAATTTAGAATGGTCTTCCGGATGCATTCTGCCAGTGGTAGAGCTAAGCATTTGGGGTGAGGCCAAGAACAGATGCGATTTTTTTTCCAATTTGAACATTTTTCCAGCAAGTCCAGCTCTATTCTATGCATGTCTAGGCAGGCATAAGCCCCAGTGCAAAAAACTTTCAGGCTTGCAAAGATCAAAAATCTATTTGGGGTAAGCTTCAGTGGAAGAGCCATTGTGCCTGCAAAAGGACAGCTCGGTTCTTTGCAGGATATTTCATTTAAAGTCTAATCACAGACAGGAAATAATAGCAAAAGTTTGCAGGCCAGCTAGGGAACTGCTGGCTGCTTATGTGCCTGGAGACCTCAGGTTTTCCACATCTGCTTTCCAAGGTAGCTGCCCATTCTCCATTTGCTTTTATGGCACTTCAAACTCCTCTTTCAAGCCCCTCACCAGTGCAAGGCCCTCTGTACAAGCTTCCTGCTGGCTGCATCTGGAAATGCCTTGGAAAGGACACAATTCGATGTGAAGCTGCATTGCTCCCAGGGAAGCGTGGCTGGTTAAAAGCTGCAAGAAGAGCTATGGGTGTCACAAAGGCGTTTTAAAAAAAGCTTTAAAGCAACAGCATGAGTGGAGAGGTAAAAACTTATCCACCTTCTTAGTTAAGTAAGGTAAAGGTATAGCTTTTGGAGAAATGGTCTGGTTTTCACCATGATCTATGTGGAGATATTTTATCCCAAATGAACCAACCAACCAAAGGTTTGAAAAAGAAAGTTTCAAAATATTCTTCCTGGCCTGAGTTCTGCAGGGGTCAGCTTCAACTCTGCAGTCATTTTCCCCCCTAGGAGACCTGCTATGAATATGCGTGAACGCCTGTCGTGTTGTTTCTGCAGCTTCCTGATGCCCGAATGAAAAAATAAAGCAATTTGCTGATGCTTCCTTATCACCCTGAATGGTGCCTCACCCGGATCAGCACCAAAGAAAAGGGCCAGTCCTGGCAGCTCAGTGGGAGGTCCTGGAAGCTGCAGAGACGGCTCAGCTCAGGGAACCTGCAGCAATGGCAGGGGACTGGACTGGAGCAGCTTTTTCAACCTGTTCCCCTCGAAACTTTAGGAACCAGTAGCCCCAGTCAGCATGGCCAATGGTTAGGCACGTTGGGAGCTGTAGTACATCAGGAAAGGTCCACCTCGGGGAAGGCTTTGGGGTTCCTTCCAACTGTATGTTCCAATGGAAATGTCAAAGGCCAAATTTAACATTTCATGCAGACACATATGAACTATTTCCACTTCCCAAAGGGGAAGAGGCATCAAACGGGGGACTTTTTTCCTCAATGCTTAGTTTTCAAGCAGGTATTTGACATCCCAGTCCAGTTTATCTAATATGAATTAACATCCCCTGCCCCAGAGATGCCCCAAGGCTTTCCTTGTTTTAATTGGGATGTTGAATGAGATCTAGGAAATGGGAAGCCCTGAGTTGGCCATATGCATGCATGTGTGTGTGTGTGTGTGTGCGCGCACGTGCATGCACATGGGTGTTGCTCCCAAATTCAGCCACACTTGCAGTCCTCAAGACCAAAAAGCCATATACCCTCGATGCACAAAATGTAGAAGCAGTGGTGTACTAAAACCAGGGCTGGCAGGGATGTAACACCATGATCCTTTTATTAGCGGTGTTACCAAACTCAGCTGGTCAACTGCTAGGGCAAGCCTGGGTATACCCCAGACCGCAAGTCAAAAGGAGCCTGAGATGAGACCAGCTTTATTCTAGTGCACTGCAGAATAAAGGGAGATGAAAGGGGATACGCAGCCCAAAGCAGTGTCTCCAAAGTCTCACCCCAGTACATGCGTTTTATATCCTATGTAAGCAATTAGATCACCGAATACACATCAAATGCATCCATACATCAATGTAGGCACCTCCCAGCTTGCTGTTAGCTTCAACGGGTCCTTTCTTCTGTCAAGGACTGGACATTTCTCATGTCTATTTCTTACCTGCTCGAGATTCACACAGGCTTGCCATGTTCTTACTCCTTGCACATTTGCAACTTTCATGGCAGCTACAACCAGGTTTTCACTGTCCCTTTGATTACTGTATTTGAGGTCAGGCTAGCTCGTTAGCTGTGGGTTCATTTTGTTCTTATCCCTGCTCCCTTCTGAGACAGGAAATTCAGTATGGCTGTGTTTTTTTCCTATGTGGCCTCCCTCTGGCCAACTATTTTTGGGGACTTCTTCCTGCCAACTACTTTTGGGGTGTTTTGGATGCTGCAATTGGCAACAGCAGGGTACTGATGTCATCTGCCACCCCCTCAGAATGCCTTGTTATTTCTGAGCTTAGCTGTGATTCTTGTTATAGGTGGCATGAAACAATGGATTTTCCCAGCAACCATGTATTTTCCTTGTAGTGTAAAGTATTTTGGGGTGTTTTTCCTGAATAAGCAACCCATTTGCTTTAGGAAAGTCTTGCTCCTAGTTAAGGTGGAAACAGTTTGAACTGGTTTGTTACTATGGTTCAACACAGCCGTGCACAGTTCTGAACTTTCCTTGGATATGGGAACTGTGATGATGAGTGCCCACTCTTCAAAATTTACCAGTGCACTACTGTGTATACAAGTAGTACTGAGGATCCGATGGAGAACCCCAAAATTAAATTGGCCAGAGTGCTGCTGGACACACTCAGGTTCGCTCACCTGCACAACTCACCCCATTAACCACATTCCATTTCTGCAAGTCCAGACAATGACAAAGCATCTGCCTTGAACACATGCGTTTGTTTTCATGTGTGTATTCTTTCCACCTCTTCTTTTATCTTTGCCTTCCAATGTGCCTTATTCTTCACAACCAATAAATCTTCCATTGCACCTATTTCTCTGGAGCTGAAATGTGTTGAAAATGTCCATTTTCTCCACCATCCTCCAGGGGGTGGGGAAACAATAGCCCACATTCTTCCTCTGGCTATTCGTCCTCCTGAGCTAGTTGAGGGTTGCCCTCCCTAGAGGCACTTCCTCTTGGTTCTCAAGGTGATCTAAAACCTGCCTGCCTGCACCTGCCTGGGAGGTTATTAGCCCACGAAGGCCAGGTCCATCCATCACTAGACTGTCTACCCAATGTGCAGCATGTGTCACTGCCATACTTTTCCAGAAAGGCCAAACCAGATATTTTTGTTTCTGCTAATGATAAGATTCCCTTATCGGGGAGCATGATCCTGACCATAACTGCATAAGCAAAGAAAGGAATTTGTCCGGGATGACTGGTCTTGAATGTGCACAGAGCACTTTGATAGACAGCAGGGCCTACCAGGGCCCTGGCCGGTGGAAGACAGCGTCTGCCGTCTCGGTATGTGTCCTCTACTGCCCTTTAGTGCAGCACCCATCATGGCTCCCACAACCTGATGTGCCATCAAGTCATCTCCAATTTATGGCAACCCTGTGAATGACGGCCCTGCTCAGCTCTCGTAAATCCCCCAACCCTAGTTACTCTCATTTTATTCAAGGGAGGAAAAGTTGAGGTGGGAAACCACTGTGGAGACTTATAGTGGAGACGTTTAGCCTATTTTCCTACTACTTTGGCATGTTGCGGTGGCAACGTAGGGGTTGTAACCGGCCATGGATCTCGGGTGGAACTGGTTTCCAGCTTGCCTAAAGCTGTCCCCCTATAACAACCCCTGCCTGCCAAGAGTGGAGGTGGACAAACACCCTCCTGCTCGCCCCAAAAGGGCTCGGGGTTTTGGCCATCCATTTTTGCCCCATATATTTAGTGATATGGGGACACAATCACACATGTACCAGAGATAATTCACTTAGGAACTTCACAAGGAGGATTGCATATATGATACATTCATTCATTCATTCATTTCTATAATGCTCCACAGCCAAAGCGCTCTGGGAAGTTAACATAATCTATAAAAACAAATGATAAAAATACAATAAAATATCATGAACATCAGGGAAAACATTTAAAAGTTTAGAACAGCTAAAAGCAGATGATAAAAACAGAGAATACAAAGAATGATAAAAGAGTGACTCTGAGAAGCATCTGGTGATCCCTCTCAAGCCCCTGGGTGGCCAGATAAGTCCTTCAATCCCTCAGAAAAGAGGGCCATCTTAACCTGCTTCCAAAGAGGAGACATATTCAGTGCCAGCTGTGCTTCAACAGGTATTGTGGTCCTAAGCAATGGAATGCTTTATAAGCAAAAACCAGCACCTTGAATTGGGACTGGAAGCATAAAGGCATCCAATGCAAGTGGACTAGAACTGGTTTTATGTTTGGAACTGCAGGTCCCAGTTTATTAATCTGGCTGCCACATTTTGCACAAGCTGAATGAAATGAAATAAAATGAAAACAGCAAACAGCCACAGCAAAGTTGTAATCTGTAATCTTGTAATGGTGTTTTCTCATAAAACCCAGTCATGCAAATTCAACCTGAGTTTCAACTGCTGGAATTTGGGCTTCAACTACCTTTCTTATGCTTTTGTTAATTTCAGTTTTAATTTCTTTTATGGGTGGAAAACCCCTCTCCTGAATGTTCTTTGAAAGTATTTTTAGCAATTCCTCAAAGTTCAAAAGTAAAATTTGGAGGTGTGACCCATCTGGTTCTTTCAAATCCTCATCTCCAACGGTTTATATTGCAAGATTCTTCCAAATACTGAAACGATTAGCAAGCTGCAAAATGGCAAAGTGTAATTTAAGGCCTTCCTTCCAAGGATAATTAATCCAGTTAGTGAAGAAAGCCCTCCTGCTCATCTCCAAACAGGTCATTATCAAACAATTGTTATCTTCTGAGGGCCATTTCTTTCTATTTCCCCGCTTCCAAATGCCCTGCTGAGGCATTGTAGACTATTTGTCAAGTGTCTGCTGATTTCCCAGTGCCTGAGGGATGGACTGCAATTACAGCACAGTAAATATTTCATTAGAAGAAAGCAAAGCAGCAGAGCCACCAATGGGAGGCAACCTTCCCTTTATTTAAAACTTTTATTAGAATACAAGGAGATCTAACTGAGAAATGACTCTCTGAGCTCAGTTTATCAGGCAGGCAGTGCTTGTATGCTGCAGAATCACATTTGCTTCCCTTCTGCTAAATCCTGGATTGGGAAGACGAACCGGTCCATCTACTTATCCATATCCGAAGAAAGATGGCTTCCTTGCTTGATGGCTTCCTTGCTTGATACTTAAAAGCAGAATTTAACATACCCTAGAACAGTGGTGGCTGACTTCTTAAGTGTGCAGCAGATTATGTCCACAATTATGGTTCTGCCACTCTAGTCCACAGACTAAAATGTAGGCCTTTACCTCCATAACACAGGAGGAGAGATGGATCAGACCAAAGGCCAACCTCATCGGACCAGATGTCTGTGGGAAGAGCACAGGTGGGACTTGGACAGAACAGCACCCTAGCGCACCCATGGGGGAGGCAGTAGCTCTGGTATTCAGAGTCATGCTGCTTCCGATCCTAAGGTGACCGTGTGTTCTCTTCCACAGAAGCAGTCCTCTGCTCAAAGGTGCCCTCTGTTTGAGGGGTTGTCCTGTTTAATTTCAGTTAAAAAGATAAAGATTTTAAGAACTGTTGCCCATCTATATTTAGCACCTGTGTGACAACCTGAATTGTTAGGCACACAGTGAGAGTCTTCCATACTATAATAAGATTTACTGGAATTCTGTTTAAATTATATGTATTATTTCTCAGACTACATTTATGCATTAACATCAGCATATGCATGTTTTTACAGGTCTGTGTGCCGACTTGGGGTGTTGCGTCCCTCTTTTTGATGATTCATAAGCAGCCATTTTCCTTAATCCTGGAAATAGCACAGAGCCATCACTTGATAGCCTGATCCTCTAAGCATTTGGCAAATCCCCCTTTAAAGTCACGTAAGCTGGTAGCAGTCACTATACCTTAGGCTACAAAATCATAGAATAATAGAATAGTAGAGCTGGAAGTGGTCACAGGGCCATCAGGTTCAACCCCCTGCTCAGTGCAGGACTCCAAGTGAAACCATTTCTCCCAGATGGCTGTCCAGCTGCATCTTGAATGCCTCTATTGTGGGAAAGACCACAACCTCCCTGGGTCATTGGTTCCGTTGTCACACTGCTCTAGTCAGCAACTGCCAAGTTGTAGTATTATAAGGGTGGGAAAAAACAGCTCTCTATCCACTGTCTTGTCATCATACATAGTTTCATAAACCTCGATCATGTCACTGCAGGACAAGAGAAGTAAGCACAGTTCTAGGCCTGCCTGTTCGTCAGGGGAGATCCTCAGGCTCTTCTGCTCCCTTCCAGAAGTGCACAGAGCTGGTCAGCATCCAGATTTGACTAGGCCGCTTTTACAACATGAGAGTTTCTGTCATGTTTGGAAACACTCACTGAGGCTTGTCAGGCAAAGCAACCCATGATCTATGTCCATAAGCACTGGCGAATAAATATAATACAAAGATGCTTAAGCAGGAATGGAACAGGGAATTGTGTTGTTCCATTCCGTCAGATCAGTGGATTGCTGCCATAGATCACAGACCATGTTTTATTTAGCAAAGAATATTGGTTTGCATCTATTGTCCATGGCAACATCTTTTTAATGCAAGCACTGGTTGTGCAGTACAGCTAATGTTGCTTTTTAACACAACTTTGGGCAATACTCAATGTTGTTGTAATGTGCCATCAGGTTTTGTCCAACTTATGGTGATCCTATGAATTAATGTCCTCTGAAGTAGCCTATCCATGACATTCTTTCTTAGCAGTTCTGTGTTCCAGGCTGTGGCTTCCTTTAGGGAGTCAGTCCATCTCATATTTGGTCTTCCTTTCATCTTGTCTTCAGCATCCCCTAGCGTGATTGTCTTTTCCAGTGGGTCTTGCCTTCTCATGATGTGTCTGAAGTATGACAGCCTCAGTTTAGACATTTTTGTTGCTAGGCAAAGTTCTGGCTTGACTTTTTCTAGTACCCACTTGCTGGTCTTTCTGTTGGTCCAGGGTATTCACAAAGCTCTCCTGCAGCACCATGCTGAGAATGTATCCATTTTCTTCCTGTCAGCTTTCTTCACTGTCCAGCTTTCACACCCACACATAGTGATCAGGAATGCAATGGTGCGGATGATCTTGGCCTCGGTCTCTAGTGAAATGTCCTTATGCTCGATGGTCTTTTCTAGTTCCTTCATTGATGCCCTTCCAAGTCTCAGTCTTCTTCAAATGTCTTGGCCGCTATCTTCCATTTGCTCATTTTTGGAAGGAGGTTATTATACAGATACATTATGTATAGGGAAATAATGATAAAGATAATGATGACGATAATAATATTTCTATTCCACCCCATGGCTGAAGCTTTTAATATTCACTGATGTTCATACTCTCTTAAATAATTTATCTGTTTCATGAAATTTAACAAATGGCCAGGATAATGGATTCTTCTCACTCTTTTGATATCTAGAAGACTAATATCACACCTTTGGCAGAATAAATTCTCACCTCCTATAATGCAGTGGATTGAGAACCTTGCAATATTTTCAGCCTTTGAGTGAATGGCGTACAGACTGCACCTTCCATTGCAGATGGGATATCTGCTTTGCTTCCATCGAAGCCTCGATATAATTGCTAGAAATTGTTTTCCACATGTATTCATTGCTATGGATATATACAAAGTCATGCATGTATATTTTAAAAGCTCCAGCCTCCCTGAGAAAATTCCTAAGCAAAAGAGTAACATAAACTGCCATTGCCCACTTTGCATGATTGTGCATAGAGAAATAAGTCATGGTGTTGTACAAAGAAGGTGAAGCCTTGGACTGGTGTTAACGTGGATTTATAAGCCACCATGGCTTAGTAAATACTCTGCAATCATGCAAACCTGTTCATTGACAGAGAAGCAGATTGTGAGGAGGAGGAAACATGCTCACATTGCTGAGGGAATAGCAGCAAGGAGAAGGAGAAGGAGCAATTATACTGGACGTTCCCTGGGTGGTTTACAAAAACTTCTAAGATGTTCCCCCTGCTCTGGTCCAGTTGTGCCTTGTTGAATGGCTGAGGTAGGATGAAGATGAAGGTGTATATTTCTATGTACATCCTATTGAAAGCAATGTAGTGCATATAAGTAATGCATATAAGCCATCGTTCTGAACTGTATTACTTCTGATGGGATGCTCATTTGGATGTACAGTGGTACCTGGACTCACAACCTTAATCCATTCCATAACTCTGGTTGCAACCCGAATTGGTTGCAAGCCAAGTCAAATTTCCCCAAAAGGTTCAATGTAAATAAGGTTAATCCGTTCTGTAAATATTTTTTTCAATCACAAAAATTTGAAACAAAGTAACAAAGAACAACAAAGTACAGTACACTAGAGAACACTAACCTAGGTGGGGGGAGGTTATTGTTTGGAGCGAGAGTCCAAACCACAATTGTGCAATAGCGATCGTGCTCGTGCAGGGCGTGATCGTGATTGTGTTCATGCGCCAACATGGCTGCGATCATGGTCGCCACTCAATGCAGAGTTTGTGTACTGAGGCAAATTTTTTCTGAAATTTTGGTTTGCAACCTAATATGGTTGTGAACTGAGGCATTCGTGAGCCGAGGTACCTCTGTATATCTAAATAGTCATCAGCATGTTGCCCTATATGAGTTATGCATATTAGTGCATGGTTAGAGTTAGATCAGGGCAGAATTCTTGCCTGACTGTGCTTCAGGCAATGAAGCCACCAGCGCAGAATGGCACGCAGATGTGTTTCCTTGCAGACCCTTCAAAATGAGGGCAATAAAGGATTCATTTACCTTCAGCAGTTTCCTGCATCTGATTGTCCACATTATTGATTTATCCCTGTTTGGCTGGGATTAGGGAATGAAGACATCCTATCAGAGGGGTGTGGGGAGCATTATATGTCCATGAAATAACAACTATGGGAATACACAAAAAGAAATGAGCAGAAAAATGAAAGGAGGGTTGTGGTGGCAATGGCAGTGGCGAGGTGTCTGTGTGAACCTTCTGTCTCCCTGAAGTGTCAACTTTCACCCAATCCAGTTGAACTTCGCGTGGCATCCAATTGTTTTGATGGTTTCTTAATGTTATGAGCGGAGCCGGCTGGAGCTGGGGGTCAGACTAGATGGCCCAGGAGGACCCTTCTGGCTCACTCTGTTTCTATGTTTCCATGTTTCTATTTTTAGCTGCTTTTACTTGGTCTTTCATCTGCTGCTGTAGTCATCTTCTAATGCCTTCATTTGAAGATTTTGGGTTTCTTGGTGGTGGTTTTATTTGTTGACTTGGTTTGTTGCTGTTTGCTTTGTCTATTTTGTTTGCTGTCCTGAGGGTTCAGCAGAAAGAAAGAATAGAAATCTTGATGCACATAAATAAACAAATCAACAAAATCTTTCATAACCAAAACTGGCCTCTTGCAAACAGCTAGCACTGAACAAGTCAAAAGGATTCTACCAGGATCTATAAGCACTCACATTAAAGTCAATTATAATCCAATTACTGGAGGTTATTCAAAGGTTATTTTGAAAGTGCTCCACAGAGATAGAAAGATAACATTTTGTTCACTGACAACAGTGGCTGAAGCAGGGAGAGGAACTCCTGCAGGAGGCATCAAAATAGGTTTGAACTCGTGTACTATGGGGAAATCGTTCTCGAATCAAAGGGTGACCTTCACAGCAGCAAGATTCAGAATGCTCCTACATCTTGAAGAAAGACAAATGAATGCATAATTAAACCAAGTTGCTTTTTATGTGACTGACATGTTGACATTGATTAATTGTCTTAATATTTGTTCGGAGTTCTCTAGCTGTAAAACGTGATTAAAGGTACTATTGAAATTTAGTTGCTGTGTTTGCATTCCCACCTTTAAGCTGTTTGCTAAATAATTTACTGTAATTAGCTATTAAATGACTCAAGTGTTTCAAGTGAGGATTATGCAGTATAACTTAATATATACAGATTGGATCCTGTTCCATTTCTGCCACTTGAAGCACCCCCTGATCATGGGCCAGCTCAGAGTGCTTCCACTATTAGAAAGTGGAGGGAAGTGTTTTCCACAGACTCCCCACTTTTCTGCTCCTCTGAGATACACCCCCTCTCTACCCGCCCCCCAGTTCTAAAGGGTCTTCCAACCTGCTAGAACAAATTTTGGGGAGCAGGGTAGGCTGCAGAGGAAGGAGGACATCAGCAGATCTCCATCTCTTCATTCCATGTCCCATCCTGAATCAGACCCCTCTCCCACTGCAGTTCCATCCATGGCACCAGGCGCACACAGATATTAGATCCAGCCCTGCATGCTTTTTCTTTAAAGGACCCCTTAAAGGCACCAAAAGCAGTGGCAACACAAGAAGCTCCACTGAGGAAACCAGCCAGCATTCTACCCACTCCCGATCAAAAATTCAGCCACTCCAGAGAGATGACCTGGCCTTAAGGCCATGCCTGGAAGGATCCTTTCCCAAAGCAGGTTAGTGTGAGATAGCCCTGGAGAGTTTTGCCCTACTCAGCTATTTTTCACTCTGATCATTTCCTCAAGAATGATCCAAAGGACAGCTAACACTTAGTCTGAAGAGTAGACTGGCACACAGATCAACTGGCCAGCCCCTGCACATGCTTACCAAACTGAGATGCACTGAATCTCTGTTGATATTATAGCAATGATTTCCAAATTTCCATCTATGCATGTAAGTTAGCATATGCCATTTTATCCAAATCTGTGCCTTCCTTTGCTCCTTTTTCAATAAAATGATTCTTCTTTCTTCATGATGCATAGGTTGATGTCCATACCTGTGTTCTTTGAAAGCTCAGAGTTAACAATTTTTGAAAAGTAAAACCATGGTTTAAAACTGACACCCAATGCAGAATTAGGATTCTCACAATATTCCTCTTTCATCCACTATAGCCAACCAAGTTAACTTTTTGAAAGAATTATCTGTCTGGATGGTGTGCGTATGGTGGGGGGGGGTACACACACATGTGGCTCTGTGTGACACCAATGGCATCTGTGTGTGACTAGAACATGCATTTCTGCATAGATGGCATCTGAGAGAGTACAGCAACTGTACCTACTTCAGGATTCGGCCTTGCACATTGCTGGCATGTGGCCCACAGAGGTTCCTTGGGTGCCAATCCAGAAGTCAGGCTAGAAAGGGAGGCTTGACCTCTTGCAGCTGACATTAGGTGATTAAAAAGGAGGGTTTTATTTACTGGAAGTTGGATGCTGTGCTCTATTTTATTTTGAGTTGCTTTTATTGTAAAACCGCCCGGAGATACTTGTAGTGGACGGTATATACAAGCTTTAAAAAAATAGGGAAGCAACATGTCAATTATGCCATTAATTAATATTATATTTGTATTACTGGGAACTGGGAAAAGTGCTGAAATCCCTTGACCATCCTTGAGCACTATAGACATAGAGTTGACCAGGGCACTATTTACAGTTTTGTTTCAGACAGCAAAATGTCATGGACCAATCCTGCGGAGAATTGTTGAGTTGGAGACCAAGGTCAAGAGAATCCAAAATGCTGTATTCTCAATAGGTTATGGAGGAGAACTTTGTGAATACCCTGGACCAACAAAAGGGCAAAGAGGTGGGTCTTAGAACAAATTGAGCCAGAGTTTGCCCTAGAAGCAAAAATGATGAAACTGATGCTGTCATCATGAGAAGGCATGAGAAGATAAGACATGTCACTAGAGAAACATGTCACTAGAGAAAACAATCATGTCAGGGTAACCCAGAGGCAGGAGAAAAAAGGGAAGACCAAATATGGGATGGATTGACTCCGTCAAGGAAGCCACAGCTTCCAACTTGGATGAGCTGAGTTGGAGCTGTCATAGACAAGATGTTTTGAAGGCCTTTCATTCATAGGGCCTCCATAAGTTGGAGATGACTTGACAGCACAGAACAGCAGAATAATCACCCAGCAAGCTTCACAGATAAATGGGGACTAGAACCCAGATGTCCCAGGTCCCCAGTCCAACACCTGACTACCAGTTCACACTGGCTGCTGATTGTTTGGTGGTTTCCAGCTTTTGTACAACTTTCCCCCATTCTCAAAGGTAGAAATGTGTCTCCTAAGGCTTAGTTACTGGTATTTTTGTCTTGCTTTTTGCTTTTGCCCCCCACCACTTAAATATTCCACCATGGACAGCTTCTTCGAAGACTGAGTTTGGCCCCTGGGCTGAAAGACATTCCCCACCCTTGCTGCATAGCAGTTGTTTAATGTTGATTTAATGTTTCAACTTTGCTGTTAGTCTCCTTGAGCCTTTCATAGGAAGGGCAGGGTCAAAATGTTTAAAACAAAACAAAGAAGTAACCCCGTTGTGTTTCTCCACTTCCAGTGGCTGAAGGCCACAGCTTGTGCTGGTTCTTGACCAACTCTGATAGCTCTCCCTTGTCAAGAGATATCCAGGTGATTGCATCTTTGTGAGTCCCTTGCAGAGAAGATAAAGCACTAGGGCAGGCCTGAGGAAAGCACGTGAACCCACTGCTGAAGTGCATATAGACAAAGTGCACCAGCTCAGTTCTTGGCAAAGCTGAAGAAGTTAAGGGCTAAAGTTGTAAGAAGCAGAGGCTGGATTTTGCAGTAGAGTCTTTTTGCTTGCACACCTACAAAACATCCGAGGGGTGTGTTTTCCCCCATGCATGACATTTAACAAATGGTGTTTCCCTTCTGGAGATTGTGAAAGTGACTCACAGCATTGTAGTTCTTTTGTGCTTGCCGAATAGTATCTGGGAGAAAAAATGCAGGGTGACCTATTTGCTTGAAGTGCATTTTACACCCTGTTGTATAGTTAATTAATCTTCACTATTCTTGGTGACTTTTTTGTGCTCTAGCCACCACTGGCCCGGGAGCAGTCCATCCATTGCATTATCTGTGCTCAGTTCTCTGCAGACATAAGGGAACTGTTTTCGCACTGAATTTCTAAAGGCCTTTCTGATATTGGCTGATAGTGCCAGGAAAAAAGCAACCATACGAATGTATTGCATTATTTGAAGAAGTGTAGATAGGACATCACATCGGTGGGGTTCAGACAACACAATAACCCACAGTTCAAAAACAACACAGTTCAACATTGTTTGGTTGCAACCCATCTTCAACCATATGCAGCCCTTGCGTGGGGATTTTCATGTTGTCTGAAGCCAATAATTGTTTCTGTTATCATACTTGAATGACCAATAATTAACAGTCTTTAAAGCAATCTAAAAACATTTTATAGTATGTGCACATATAGACCTGAATGTGTAGCTTGCATTGGAACTTGGGCATTTGTGTGGGGGTGGGGGGATGCAGAGGCAGCCATGTATCACTCCCTTTTATATCAACTACATAATGTCCAGAGAATCCGATCAGGAGGAACAATCTCTCGCCAATACTCAGAGCTTCTCCACGAGGTTACCTGTATGTCAGGCAGCCAGTGGTCTGTGACTTTACCTGGTCAAGATGCTTAGATCAGAAAGCCACAGTGACACTTTCACACACAAAAAAGGCCCACTTACTAATAAAGACTTACATGGCATGCATTAAGTTGAAACTGCACCAGAACCCATGAGCCTATGAAAAAGAATACTTGCCTTGCGAAGGATACAACATT
Source organism: Varanus komodoensis (assembly GCF_004798865.1). Lineage (NCBI taxonomy): Eukaryota > Metazoa > Chordata > Lepidosauria > Squamata > Varanidae > Varanus > Varanus komodoensis. The sequence goes on from NW_025335761.1 coordinate 47,972,880, forward strand.
CATAAAATGCCTGTTGAGCTTGGCCAAACTATAATTAGCTGGATTGTTATTCAGAGCTTCTTCTTGTTTGCAAATGGTTTCATGCATAAGATTTCATGCGTTTCCAGATGCCCTTCTCCATGTTCCACCACCAAAAGAGGTTGGATTGTTGCAAACATGGGATAGGTGGCAGCCCACCTGTGGAAAGCCCTTCCCAAAAAAGTTAGGTTAGTCCTTGCTTTGTTCAGTTTTAGGCAGGTTGTTAAAATCCCTTTGTTCACTAGCTTGCACGTTACTTTTAAGATCTTTTCCTGTTTTTAATTCGGTGGTTGGTGAGCTCTCATACTCTAATATACAGTCTGAATATGGCAGTCAAGAGCTCCTGGCATGTTATACTCTTAAGAGCCAATTCAAGAACCTGAGGCCTTCCTGCACCGCTATTACCAGAAAGTCTGAGCTGATCCCACACGAGGAACCCTTCTTGTCCTTAGTAGCTGCCCGATTCCTGGCTCCAGGTCTAGAAGCTGCCCCATTTAAAATCTCTATTCCACAGCGAAGGGATCAAGCCCAGAGAGCTGTAAGGCCTCTAACGGTCCTGGGGCTTTGTTAAAGTAAGCAGCTTACTCTCAATGTTCTCTGCATGATCCTGTAAGATTTGGACCATTGGCATCTGTGTTCTCTCTCCATCTGAGGCCATCTGCTAGACCTGCCCTCTAGGAGTAAGCACCATACTGAGCCGTCTGCCTCATTAATCCAGGTCCCTTGAGCATCCCGATGTGCTGACTGGGCCTTCTGCCTCCCTGGCTGTTCATGGGTACTGATGAGCACAGAACAGGATCAGGGGAAGTGTGGCAGAGGGCCTGGGTGGGAAGAGAATGCCTTGAGTGAGCAGGCTTGCTTCTTCTTGGGCAAAACAATCTCTGGATAAAAGCCAAGGGTTTCTGGTGAAGCCCATGCAGTGCATCGTTCAGCCAGCAGGGCCTTAGCAATCTGATGTGTTGGTTAGACTGTGGTGGTGCATGTGCCATGGAGATCTGTCAGATAGACCCTGTGATACCACAAATGGCAATCCAGGCAGCTCTCTCCTCCCAGCACCTGCACCCAACTATGACTTATGATTAAGCCTTATTCCTTCCATTCCTGGGGAAGCGCCTTTGCAAACAAGCACCGTCAAACACAGTTTCTAGCTTGCTTATGAATCCTGGTGCAATGAATCCTATCCAGGCCTGTTTTGTTTCCTCGCTTCTGTGAAAAGCAAGCAGGGGTGAATGGTTTTGTAGACTAGCAAGAGACTCATGCACATTGTGGTTATAAGCCAGAATTGCTGGCTCAAAATTGTGTGTAAATGCACAAATTTGGATGCACCATCTTGGATATGCCAGGCTTAACATCAAAGTAATCCAATAACCTTCCTACTTCTGCAGAAGGGGAGGGCATGGTTTTCCAGGGGCAACTGAGGTCACAGTGCAGTCACAAAATAGTATGTGGAGGTGAGAGCATTTCCCTTTATTTTCACATTATTATGGCATCACATTTATATCCTGCCTTGCTTCCCCTTGCAAGGAGCCCAAGAAAGCTCACAAGGCTCTCTTCCTAGCCATGTTATCCTCACAACATCCCTGTGAGGTAGGTTAGGCTGAGATTCCACGGCTGGCCCAAAGTCACCCAGGGAGCTTCTTGGCTGAGTGGGGAACAGAACCCAGATCTCCCAGGACCCCAGTCCAGCTCTCCAACTGCCGCATCTCCCTGGCTGCCTCCTTCAGTGGTACCACGGCACTGGTCATGTACAGCCACACAGCTGACAATGACAGAATAAAGACAAGGAATGGGAATCGACCCTCATCCTTGATTTAACAGGGAGGGACCTGCTTCCCTCTGCCCCTCCCCATGGTGATTTGCATGCGGGAGAAACCTTTTTGGAGGTGGCACCAAGGCTCTGGAATGCCCTCCCAGACCTGGTTCCAGGTCCTGGGCATCGTCCCTCAGGGCTGGCTGGCTTCCCTGCCTTGCAGCCCCCCAGAAATGTTGCTGCAGCCTCTGCTTTCCACCTCATACAACCCATCCTGCCTGCAAAGAGGGGCACCAACTGCAGCACTGAAAGGAGCTGGAAATAAGGCAGCCCCTCCACCCAGATCAGGTCTTGGAAGGTACCTTATTGCAACACACCATGTTGCAAAAGACAGGCTACGAGGGCAACTCCTGAGCACTGAGTGGGCGCCTTAATTCTCACAACATCTTATCCTCACAACAACCCTGTGAGGTACTCTGAGCTCTGTGGCTGAGTGGGGTCTAGAGCCCAGGTCTCCTAAATCCCAGCCCTGCACTCTTCACCACTGAACTACATCATCTGAGTCGCTCGCATGGCTCGTGGCACTGCTCGTTTTCTTTCTCTGCCATATTGCCCTTCTCCTTTCATGCCAGCATATGCATGACCAACGTTTCCAACTCCCAGCTTTCCTCCTTGAGCTTCAGTTGTGGTCATGCCATTTGGTGTGTCTTCACCCTGTCCTTGCCTTCCCTGTGGGTTGTGGGGGGAGAAGGGCCCCACCTGGATCAAGTTCTGCAGAAAAGGGCAGCAACTTGGAGATCCATCCGGTGTTTTCCGGCTGCCCTCTCACCCCTCAGGGCTTCTCTCTTGACATGCCAATGCCCCCTCTTCTGAAAAAAATAGAATGTGTGGTGTCTTTTCATGCCTTCCCAATTGTCTTTTTTGTCTTGTTGCTTAAGGGGGGGTGTGAGGACAGGCAAAAGCAGGGCACTCTTGTTTCTATGTGCCTTATTTACAAATAACTATACACCTTGATAAAAGTGTACAGTTCTTTGTAGATAAAAATAGCTTCTACAACGTTCTACATGTAGTTGGAGAAGTTTCGATCTACTATTCTCCTTGCCTGCATTTAGAGGGGATTTTTTAACATACTGGTTGATGGAAGACAATCCTACAAGTATCTTTCATATCTCTTTAGCTATCAATGGAAAAACATCAGTTTAAAAGAACTGAACTTTTTTTTATCCCTGACCTTTCACATCCCTGAATTTGCAGAACAGTTTCTGGGATATGTCATTGTTTCACTAGTTCTTCCTGGATTTTTAAATCACAGTTTCAGACAGAACAGGTGGGAGAGACACATACTCATTTCAGTGCCTCAAACTTCTGCTTTCAATGTTACTGTCTCCATAAGACAGACTGTCAGTCAGTATCCAGATATGCATCCTTCCAGGGCATCTTCAAGAGATCTCTTTCCCTCCATCTGCCATGTATCCAGATGTTGCAAGTCTCACCAGTCTTTCTTCTGTATCTCAAACATCTTCCACCATGCATCTATAGCCTGAACCTTTATCCAGGCCCTCGTCATCTCCCCGCCCACCCTGATGGTAACAGCTTGATGGCCTGCCACCTCATCTGTCAATTCCAGAGATGCCTCTGCTAAGGCTGTCATTCTCACCTGTCACTGGGAGCTTAACTCTTCTCTCATTAGATCTCTTCACTGTCAGTATCCGCTTCAAGCTCTTACACCTTACAATTTCACACACTCCATCTCTTATCAGAGATAGATTCAGACAATTTGAGCTTATTTATGTATACTTTAAAAAAAAAGCTGAAGCTGCATGTCACCACGCCCTGCAAAAAAACCATACTGCGGTTTGTATGTTCAAGTAGAATGCCAATCTTTAAAACACGAAGAACAGCTTTACAGGGCAATTCTATACATATTTACTTAGACATAAGTCCCACTGGATGGATTCAAGCTTGTGCCCTATAAGTGTTTATAGGAATGTATACTTACCTGGACAGAAAGCATAATGCCTACTGGTCTGCCCAGGCAGAGAAATCGGATGCTAGCAACGTAGAAGAGTCCTGCAGTGATGGAAGAAATTGTGCTGAGGAGAGAGAGAGAGGGAGAGGGAGAGGGAGAGAGAGTGAGTCATGGAATTCTCTCCTACAGAAAAGCATTCTGCACATGGTCAACACCAGTGGCTGGTGCTGCAGGACTAACTGCTGATGGGCAACTTCAAGGCCTTTGCTCTCTTTTCTTTGGGATCTTCAGGTTTAAAGTGGACTTGGACTGGGGAGCCTTTCAAATACAGGATGCCTTCAAAGCAAGGAGCGTGTGTGACCACCATACAAACGACACGCACGCACAAAAGGGAAAGCTTTATTTTGTTACTGAGCCACCATACTGAGCAAGTGCTTCTCGATCCCAGTAGATGAGGGCACAGTCCTATATAAGTTCAGACAGGGAGTTTTTCTGTCTAAACAGGCCCAACACTGTGCCCTTGGAGACACAAATAACTTTGTACCCAGCCCTACTCCTTGATTTGCTCCAAGCTGCTTTCCTCTGCTCATTTTCATCACCCCATCCTATTTTCCAGGGGGCACCATGTCATGCTTCCTCATGGGCATTTGTGCTTTATCCAGTAACAGAGCTCAGTATGCATTTGCCACCTCTCCCAGACTTCCCCACTCAAAAATAAAATATATAAAATAATTTTTAAAATATAAAACAATTTCCCACATTTCAAAAGGTCATGGTATTTATCAATTCAATTTTTCTATACACCGAATTGTTTTCAAATGTCCCATTTACTTCCTTTGACAGCTTCCTGCTGTCTCATCTGTAAAAGTGGAAATTATCTCTGAGTTGTGAATTCTCCAATTTGATCGAGATTGAATAACGTTAATTCTCAGATATTGTTATGTCTGTGAAAAGCTTTGGATGCTGCCACCCTCCTCGCCTGCATTCTAATAGCATCTTCTTTTGTAAATCCTGCACCAACTAACATGGAACTTTCCCAAGTAGGTGAAATTGTTTTCTCCTTCAATTTCTCACTTTCTAATAAGATGCCTGGTCTTAGTCCTATTGATTTCAAGCCTTAATGGACAAGCCATTTCTGCAAGCTTAATTGTCTCAGCCAGGCAATGTGTCTAGCAAAATAAACATCTCCTATACATTTGGCCTCTATCCAAGCTATTTTCAATATTCACTTTTTAAAGTATTTCCTCATTAACCAATCTCAAATGGAAAAAGTGATGTCCCACAGACTTGATTCACCCCTACTGAAATTTTTTATGTGCAGGATTGTTTTCTGGCTGCCTTGAAAGGCGGTGAATGATCAGGGCTGGTCCTACTAGTGAGGTGGCAGATCCTGGAGGGGGTGGGAAGGCACCCATCCTCTGCGATTCCCCCTGAGCCCCCATCCCCTCGCCTAGCCATTCTCTGCTCTTTTAATGGGCTAGTTGGGCACTTTGAAGGTCTGTCACTAGCAGTCAGCAGGGGGTTTGTGAAAGCTGGCAGTGAAACCCAACATTGTTATCCTTGGGTGTGGAGGGAGTTCAGGGTGGGGGCAGCTACAGTGCAGGGGAGCACCACAGTCAATCCTTCTGGGGTTCTGATCCCCAGCTGGGCACATCCTTGCCTGAAACAGGATCAACCCACTGTGGTTTCTTGCCAAGACATGGCATACTCTCATGGGAAAACTCTCCCATTGCTTTCCTCTACCAGTCACGGTGCTTTTGCAGGAGACAAATACACTCAAATCCCACTATGCTGGACACCCAAAAGCCAAATGCCGATTGAGCTGGTTCCTGTGATGGTCAATACTAGTCCTACTGACAGAGAGCCAGTGCGGTGTAGTGGTTAAGAGCACGGGTCTGGGACTCAGGAGATTGGGGTGCTAGTCCCCACTTTGGGCCAAGTCCAACCTACCTCACAGAGTTGTTGCTGTGGCAATAAGAGTGAGTGCAGGAAGAGACACATTATGTAAGCCACCCTGAACTCTTTAAAAAATGTAGGATATAAATCTAATAATCAATAAAACATTGATGTGTGTATGTGTGGGGCAGCCATCACAGAATCATCCCTGGTGGCTCCAGAGCTCTGTGACCAAAATGTGCCTCCTTCATCAGGTGGGTCTTCCTTGCCCCCCAGGTTGCAACTTCATCACTGGGGAAAGTGCCATCCAGAACTTTCTAGGTGCTGTACTCATTCTTTTTAGAAAGTTTGATACCTATGAGTAATGGTCCTTTTTTCTGTCTCAGCACAGAGAGCTCAAAAGACCTAATTCAATATTCCTGGTCAGCCCTGTTGAAGTAGGAGGCATTCAGACTAAGGCCAGTTATGAACTGAGCCTAGTGAGACATACTGAAATAATAAGAAAACCTCCTTCAAGCACAAACAGAATAAAAGACAAATAAAAGAGAGAGGTGTACAGCTGCTCATCAAGGACGGCAAAAAGATAACAGATGACAAGTCTTGAATAAATGCAACAAAGAATATCAGTCCATTTCCCTTTGGTCTCTAGGGTTTTCACTCAACCAAATTTGATGTTAGGACTGCAGTAAACAATGGACGTATTACAGTTTGTTGGAATGCTCATTTTTAGCTAGACTTTGACCGAGTGCCACACAACGTCCTTACAAATAAATTAGCAAAATATGGGCTTGGCAGAACTACTATTAGGTGGATCCACAAGTGGCTTCAATATAGGTCACAGAGAGCAATCATCAGTGTTAGCTTCTCAACCTGGAGAGAAGCCACTAGTGGGGTACTACAGGGCTCAGTCCTGGGACCAGCACTGTTCAACATCTTCATTAATGATCTCAGTGAGGAAATCCAGGGAATGATAATTAAATCTGCAGATGATACTAAACTGGGTGGAATAGGTAACACCCTCAAAGACAAACAGAAGATCCAGGGAGACCTAGATAAGCTGGAATGCTGTGCAGAAAACAACAGGATGAAATTCAGCAGGGACAAATGTGCATGTTAAATGGTGCATCTATGATTACTGTAATTGACACACATAGGAATTGGATAGGCTTCTATTCCCTCTGTATATCCAAGGGATGTTAGATAAGCAAGGGGCTTTTCTTTGTGAGAGGGACAGGGGAATTCCCTGTTGATTTCGAGTCTCCTTAGCAATTGCTGGTGTACATCCTTTAGATCTACTTGCTTAGATGAACCTAAATGCAGAGTGAAGATCTTTTTCTTCCAGAGTACTCTTTGCAATCAGCAAACAGAACACAGATACTTTGCTGGTGTTCAGTTGTTTGTTCCTCTTATCATTCTAGCAAACTGGTCAGTCTAGGCCAATGCAGTGGTCACTGCCTAGTTCAGCCATGCCAGACCTCAGTCGTCAGCCCGAGCAAATGATCAGTCAGCTGCTAATTGGCTGGTAAGCCAAACCTAGGACTGATCAGGGGCAGCAGACTGACTTGGGAGCCAAAGGGCAGGCCTTGTGGAGCACACAGCCCTGCTTGCCAGTGCCCCATTGCTGCTGCCTGCCCCATAGCATCCTCTGCCTGAGGCAACTCTCTCACACTGTCTTGCCATAGGGCTGGCCTTGCTGCAAATACATGCAACTTGTGAATATATCAGTACGATGACAAGAGCAAACACTGGTTCTCTCCCAGCGGAGCTTATGAAATGCAGCTATTCCTTTCGTGAGCCAGTGTGGTGTAGTGGTTAAGAGCATGGGACTGAGGAGAGCTGGGTTCGAGTCCCCACTCGGCCATGCAGCCAACTGGGTGACTTTGGGCCAGCCACAGACTCTCAGTCCAGCCTACCTCACAGGGTTGTTGTTGTGGGGATAAGATCGAGAGCAGAAGCAGGAGAATGATGGAAGCCGCTTTGAGTTCTAAGAAAAAAATGTGGAGTGTAACTCTAATAAATTAATAATAATTAATAATGATATCTAATTCATGTAAGTAATTAGCATTTAACATTAACATGTTCCATACCCTACGATGTTCAATAATAATAGAGTAGCATCTCCACAATGGTGGGTTAGATCCAGATTTAGTACTGCTTTGGAATCAATAGGTTCTATGTTAGCCTAGACTAACTTGTCCCATGGATTTCAGTGGGTTTACCTTATGCAGCAAACCCATTTTTATTATTTCAATGAAATTAGTAATAGTCATTATAGTGTGGTGGTTAGTGTTGGACTGGGGACCTACCAGATGCAGGTCCTAGTCCCCACCCAGCCTTGTAGCTCATTGGATGGCTTTGACTAGCCCAGGACTCTCAGCCCACACTGCCTCACATGGTGGTGGTTGTGAGGATAAAATGGATAGGAGGAGAATCTTGTGAGCCACCTTGAATTCTTTGCCAAAGGAAGAAAGGTGGGGCATAAACGTAACAACAAGAACAACAACACATTCTACATGTATATTTTATTTTATCAGCATTTTTATATGCAGTCTTGGTTTGACTGTTGCAAGAAACCCAAGATGGCTTATATAACCCTCCTCTTCATTTTATCCTCAGAACAACCATGTGAAGTAGGTTAGGCTGAGAGTCAGCTGACTGTCCCAAGGTCACCCAGTTGGTTCCATGGCCAAATGGGGACTAGAACCCTGATCTCCCCAGTACTAGCCCTACATTCACAGACACTCGCTCCATGCAAGGCTTGACATACAACCAATTAAAATGTCAAAAACAAAGATCCCTTGAAAGAACAACAGTCCCCATACTACTGGAAATAAAATTCCAAGCAAGGCAATATTAATGGGAATTTACCCTGTGTTTAAAATTTCCTGCCTAACATTTGCATTTGGTGTCCATAAGTGCAAAGTCTAAAAAATGGCTGCCAATTCTTCAAGGAGTTTGTCTTTAGTAGCTTTAATTGCAAGCTGTAATTGCTTAGGATATATAAGTATACTTTGCCAGATTTTTCACAATTGCTGCTTTCTGGAAAGGCCATTTCCAACTGTAATATATTAATAAACAGCAATTATCTTGGCATTAAGGAATTGAAGGAAGGAGCATTTTCCTCTATTTCTTAAACCTGAGGGCCACCTCTTGGCAAAAGAAGAGAAATGCAGTGCCTTTAACAAGCATCAGCGATCACCAATGGTGACTTTGTTTCTAGTTTGATGGATTTTCCTTGCATGCTTCAAAAAATCTCTGATAGAACCAGCCCTACAAATCTGTTGCAGGAAAGCCTGTTCATAATTTAATTAAGGGATGCTTCTCATATTTTGTGCTTCTGTATAGATACCCAAGTGCAAATGACATATACAGAGTCCGTGCTTCAGATGAAGTTTTTCCTTTCACAGTATCAGGAAACAGTATACCCTTCCATGTCCCATGCCTGACCCATCAGAAGAGCCTTCTAAAAGGATGTTTTACAATTTACAAACAATGTTCTAGAGCGGCTATTCCTAAACTGTTGTCCTGCAACTCCCATTCTTCTCAGTCAGCAATAGCTATGCTGCCTGGGGATGATAGGCATTGCAGTCAAAGACACCCAGAAGACACTTGGTTGGTGTAGGGTACTTTACAAACTGTAAGCTACTTTACAAACCGAGCACACTATCCAGGCTGGCTCATGTTCTCCATGACAACCATGGGACTGTCCCATCATGTCATCAGCCAAACCCCACAGCAGGGCCTACCCTATAATTGTTTCAATTTTTAGCTGAGCGTGGAAAAAAGTGATCTGACAGTGGAGGGTTTTGAATTGCTCCCTTTGTCATGGTCAGAGCATTCCTGTTGTGATTTAGATTGATGGCAACTTCCCCCCTCTGTAAAGGCAGAGGACATATTAAGATGTTCCATCCCTGGAGCCAAGTGGATCCAGGTGGTTTCCAGAGGATCCTTGTAGGTGCTCTAGCTGATATGGCTGGCAGTCCTGTGAAACCCCTGTTGACTCTCTGGAATACAGAGATGGCCCGGGCAGGTGTGATTGCTCCTAAGAATCTTCTCTTTAGTAGGGTGTGTATGGCCCCATGGTACATCCAAGAGCTGAGAGCACTGAAACTAAACAGGAGATGGCTTGAGTGCAGATGGAGAAAAACAAGAGCCTCCGGTGTGTGGACCCCTCTCTGCAGAGCTTCCTGCCTCTGGAGGTCAGGCAGGAACCAGCATCACATTGGCACATTTCAGTACCTCTTGAAAACAGCTTTATTTTAGGAAGACTTCCTGATCTAAGCAGCCACATTTTAATTGATCTTGTTCTTAACATATTGTGTTCTTTTCCTTGTTTTATCTGTTATTGCTCACCACCCTGAAACTGAAATAGGAAACAATATTTGCATGGTATCAATCAATAAATACACTCAGCTTTCATAGGAGGATTAGGAGGGAGCGCCATCATTCCTTTGCCTCCAGCACCCAAGTGCCTTGGAAGAGTAACTGCTCTGCATCTCCATCCCAGGTGCTTCCCTGCTGTGCCTCAAAGAGGACAGCAGTAAAAAAAAAACCTCCAGCAGAAGGAGGTTTTCCAGGGGGCCAGAGTTGGAGGCAGAATATGTGTTTTCCTTCATTGGCTGGAAAGGCCATAGAAAATACAACCCACTTGCACTGGGCAAAAGTGTGGGCTTACCATGACTTCATGCTTCTTCTTGTCCGATGGGTTGATGAGTCCAAGAGCCAAACTTGTTGTCATGTGGTTTGCACAAAAGCAACATAAAAGGCAGTTGCAGGGCAGCCTGGGGGAGCTATGAGCCTTGATGGAAAGAGAAAGAGCCAACAAAATAGGTTATCTAAAGGTCTAAGGAAGTCTTATTGGCATTAATGGGAGCTTGTCTTGAAATGTCAGTAATTATTTCAGATGGGCAATTTTTGTCAATACAGCTGGAAGAAGAAAGAGAGTGGTGTGCTCTCTCCCCAAGCCCCGCACGCCCAAGGTTGTTCTCCCCTACACTTCTATGTACATAGGAACAATGTGTACCTTAATTGCAGGCATCCCTTCTAGCTTGCCCTAAAGACACAATCATATATATGTTTAGACAGAAGAAAGTCCCACAGCTCTGTGCTGGGAATTGTAGGACTTTAGTCTACCTAAATGTGCATAGGATTACACATAAGGTAGTTGAACTAATTTCTTTTGTCCACACTCCACATCTGGTCAAGGGGCAGGATGTTTCATGTACAGAAAGGACGATGCTGCAAGCTGTTAGTCCGAGGAATCATGAAGGACTGTATTGTTACATCCGGGTCAAAGGTGCGAACAGGAACAGGAAGTATGAGAGCAATGCAATATTGTCATTGGTAGTTGGTGTATATTGCATATACTATACACAGTATGTGTATAGTAACTCCATAACATCTCCCCTTTTTTACATATGATTCAACAGTGTATAAACAATTAACCTAAAAACAGATCCCAAACAATCTTAAAATTGCCATTGGTAGTTACAAGCACAGTATGTGTATAGTAACTCCATAGCATCTCCCCTTTTTTACATATGATTCAACAGTGTATAAACAATTAACCTAAAAACAGATCCCAAACAATCTTAAAATTGCCATTGGTAGTTACAAGCACAGTATGTGTGTAGTAACTCCATAACACAGGATTTCTGAAAGTTCTTATATGGGGTTTTCAGTCTGCACATTACAGGAATGCTCAACTCTCACTGATTTTGATGGGATGTACATGGCTTCTCTTTCGTGTGCAGAACTGTAACCAAAGCTAGTGGTTGGCAGACGAGTTTTCCTACCATTCACCAAATGCATGATTTAATCCTAGGCAAGCCACTGCTTCCTAGCTATTAGTGACCCATATCAACACAGCTGTCAATCAGATTTGGAGGTAGAGAAATTCTCCACTCCTCACTTTGAGATTTTAAAAGGATTTTTTTGTTTTATGTTCTTTCTGAGATCTTGCCATGAAGAGCTGCTACAGTTTACTATCAAGAGGGAATTGCTCTATAAACCTTGCATAGTCACATGGGGGCAGAAGAGACTTAGCAAAAATGAATGATTCCTAGCAATGAGGGCTAAATAAACATCAGTGCTGTAGGAAAATGGTCCTTCCTTTTTAGAGCATGAACCCAGAGATATAAAATATACTGGGGCAGTGGAGGGGGGAAGATAATACAGGCTGTGGTAGTCACTTTCTGGCCTAGATATATTTAATAGGCTATGGAGATGGAACTGGCATTTAGCATAGAAATTGTTCAGGCCTTGTTTTGATTCAAATTTGCCAGTTGGCACTTCCCCAGTGATTACATGAATTGGAATGTCGCTGCCCCTTGGTATTTATACTTGCCAGGATTTTGCAAGGAAATTTCTTATTAAAAACAACACATGCAAAAATGCATATCTTAGGGGAAATGTGTACAAAAATATATATTAGTGAAAATAATGTATAGAAAAGCATTACAGGGAAGAAATCGCTTGGAAGAGGGCACAGAAAAGTATTTTGTGCAGACTTTTAAAGTCACAAGTAATGCAGAACTAAGAGCAAACTAAGCATGGGGAAAAGGAAAAACAAAAGCAGGGAGACGTGGAGACGCAAATGCATAGGCTTGCCCACTTGATGGCAAGCCTGGTTTTTTGCAGGCTTTCTGAACATGAATACAGAAAAGTATGTATCCATGTCTGGAGCAAGTACATATGTACATACATGCATACATACATAGGCCGTGATCCTGCACCCAACAGAATGCACACAGGTTGTAACAGAGGATGCGCCTGCAGTTCCAGCCCTTGCCCTGTAAACTGTGGGTCGGAACTGGACTTAATGCTAGTTATTTGAATGTACTCAACATGAGTGGATCTTATAATTTCAGTCACAGTCATTGGAGGGAGGGGCAGGTTCAGAACTGTGATGCATAAGAATGGGGAGGGTTTAACCCTTTCTCCTCCTCCGCACTCTTGTTGAAAAACCTCAGCCCAGCCTCACTGCTATTTGCCAGGAAAAGACATCTCTGTCAGCAACCATTTGTCAGCTCAGATGGTCTCACAATGCCCATGAACACATTGCCAAAGGAAAAAATGTAACACAAACAGAACGAGGACAAAAAAGGACCTGGGTTTTCAAAAAATTGCACATACTGATGTCTATGTACAGATGAGGGGGGAAATCATTCCTATAATTTCACCAGAAATAACTACTCCACAGTGTGGACAATTCTGAGCAGATGATCAGCAAGGCTGCTTGGTCTCCTGCCCAGCTGCTTTTTGTTGATGAATCACTTCAAGGCCTCTGCCACCTCCTCTTCTTAGGGTTGCTCACCTTAAAGTGAACTTGGACTGGGCAGCCCTTCAAATGGAAGACGCCTTCAGAGGACTGCCCTCCATAGCCCTTCAAGCAGAGAGCTGACTTCTGTAGGACGCAGGGCCACCCTAAAAATGTAATATATCAAAATTACATGAGAAAGACGTATTTAGCAATTGAGTGTCCCTAATAAGCATTATGTGTACAATATTGACATTAATATAACTGCTTTATTAATTTAACTTTTTATTATGATATTGTTTTGTCTGGGAAAAAAGAAAAAACAATTATTAATTGCTGGAGGGCTTGTGGATATCTTAAAAGGTGACATACTACTTAACTGAAACCCATGTTAAACCTTTTTTATTATAGCCAAATATTATTAAGTCAAAATTGTAGTTACAAAATTGATAGAAATAATAATCATTGACTTTTAGTGTAATATCCCACACTCAGCTCTATATGTAATATTTGTGTAAGGTCCCTTGGTATGTTGCATCTTCAAAATCTGAAGTACAGAAAGTTACTAGGCATAAATTTCATCACTGAGATCAAGGGCAGATGGCATGCTTGGCTCTTGATTCCTTTCTGCCCAGCCAATTTAGGTTCTGCAAGCTTCCATGGAACAGGCACTCATGCAAGATTTGGTGTTTCCAAGGAGAATTCCCAAGCAGAATTCCCAAGATTTGGTGTTTCCAAACAACCAGAAATGCTCCTTTCTAGAAGGAGGCAGGACAGTAGAACTCCCTTATGCAAGATCCACTGAGTGTTTCAACTTGTTTCAGTTGTTGTGGAATGGCTCCATCTCCACAGTGCAGAGGCGGATGGGAGCACTTATACAATGGGATTTTTGGGGAGTAAGGGAATTGGTGGGGGTGTAAGTGCCCCACTACATTCTGCCCCAAATGAGGAAAGTTATCTTCACCCTACAATATCTTTAACTCAATTCTAAATAAAAAATGCTTGCAAGAGGAGCTGGATACAGGTTGAGAAGCTGCATTTTGGCTCAGCCCTGAGGATGAGTAAAACTGAAAATGGACTATTTCACTCTCTCCTCTCCTCTCCTCTCCTCTCCTCTCCTCTATCTCTGCATCTGCTACCTTGTGAGCAAAGAACACTTAAGAAAATTCATACATGCCAAACTGAATTCATCAGCCAAATGAATAATCTAACACTTTCTTATTTATTAATGCATTTAATCTATTTCATTTGGACATCTCCACAAATGAATGTGGCCAATTGTCCTTTTTTAATTTCACTGTATTACCCTTAGACCATAAGTCGATCCATTAAATATAAAGCTGGATGGAAAAATAATAAAAGGAGGACTCATGAAATGAATGAATCGATAAACAGATGAGGCACTAGCATCTTTAAAAGGAATTAGCCAATTTGTAAAAGTCTAACAACCCCTGTGGCTACTATTTTGTGTGGGGTTTTTTAAACATATTCTTAGAGACATTTCCTTTTCCAGAGTGCCATCTAATCCAACGGGCATCCTATCCAGGTGAGGAGGAGTGTGTAGGTGAAAGTTTTGCCTGAACTCCTGCTGTCTTGCCAAACCATCTGTGGCAGTTTGGAGAAGGATGGGAGGAGACTTGCCACCAGGTTACCTCGTCTCCCAGTGGTGCTGGTGTGCTCACCTCCCAGAATACCCCTCCTAGGTCGCATTTGTGCCCTCAGAGAGGCTGCTGTTTCTTACCATGTCAGCTCTGGGGAAGAAGAAGGTGCTCCGAGTCCAGCTCCACTTTCCATGTCATATGGCTACCTAGCTGCCTTGGATTCCCTGCATAAATATATTTGATGATGATGATGACGACGACGATGATGATGACGATGATGATAGTTGCCATTGGAATGCATGCTTAGACCATTTCAGGACATGGAACTAGACTCACTGGTGCTGAACTGTAAGCACATATTTCATTCCAGTTCTAACTTGTACTTAGTATCAATGGACTTGGCAGAATGCAATTTGACTGACTCATGGAGTCTCAAATGGCACAGCTACAGCAATGCTTTATTTCAAGAAATTACCTAGCTTTGGGGAACATATCACTATTACAATCTTTCCTCTGCCTTTTATTTTAGAATTCAGAGACTTGCTTTAATCTTTTTGCTATTCATGTGGGTGCTTGTTTTGTACTTTCCTCCTGTTTCCTGTTGCTGCTGAATGAATCCTGTTTCTTGTTTTATAAGACGCTTGCTGTTTTTTCACCACCTTCTTTCGGAGGGCAACATGTTCCTCCTCCATCCATTGCCATATGCATGTTCCCTGGTGCCAGTGGTGCTTTCAGAGGTAACCCCAGCTTCCCTACCAGCAATCCTGTAAAGTAGTATAAAACATGGGATCCAACTTCTTGAAGGCATATATAATTGAAATGCAGACATAAATAGTGCAGGCATCTCATATAGCATGCATAGGCTTCTTGATACATAATTCAGTTAGAGAGTGGCGAGATTGGAACTCACCGCAGCATAGGAGATTCATATTGTCTAATGGTGTATATTTTAACAACAGTGATTTCCTGGCATTTTGGAGCTTGAGCGAGCATGGAAAGCCCTTGATATGTTAAACGAAGGGGTATTTTGTTTATTGAATTATTTAATTCTATAATGCCAGAGGTATACATGGCTGTTAACAGAGTAATATAAGTAAAACAGGCAGACCACTTCCACAGGGAACTACTTACTTAAATGTAAGTAGTCTTGGAAGGTTGGTTGGAGGGATGCAATGGAAGGAGAGAAAGAGAAGTTGAGCAAATGTGGCAAAACAGTATCTCACTGATGCAAATAGGGCCACGTTGGCCACATCTCTGTCCTCATGTCCAAGATCCCTTCCTGAACTCCATCCACCTCCGTGATGACATATGATCCCCGCTCAGAGGTACACCTGCTTCTCTCACAACTGGGATCATCTGTGGACAAGCAGGGGCAACCCCACTGACCCACCCTCCTGCCCTCATCTCCTGTCTCCTCAGCCCTCCATGCTTTGGAAGGATGAACATATGGAGGATGAGCAGTTGTGACCTTCTCCCTTCCTGTGGTTCCCTGTCTTCAGCTGGACTTGGAAAGGACAGTCCTTTTAACTGCATCAGCTTTTGTTTTCCTTTGGAGGGAGCCATGGCAGTCACTGTGTGTCCTCAGTCCCACACTTTCTTTTTCATGCAGAAAAGAGGGCATCCCTCCCTCACACCCACACATACGCACACGCAGGCGCTCACACTATAAAACAGGACTGGGAAGCATGCAGCCTTCCAGCTGAAGTTGAACTGTAGCCCCCATCAGCTCTAATTGGCTTAGTCAGTATTGGGGAATCATGGGAGTTGTGGGACAAACATCCCTAGTATAAATTGGATGGATATGGGAATAAATGGCTGCCAATCATGTCTAGTTGGACTCTTGGAAGAAAGGGCTGCACAGGGTTTTATTTCTTTGGAGCATGTTTGTGCAGAACATGCAGTTTGGCCTGGAGTCCATTAACAAGGAACTTTGGCTGATGTCCTGAAGTAGATCCACTGTCCCCAGGGGGTCAGCAAGCAGATCATGTCAGGAGCGCCCCTAAGTAAGCTCGCAAAACTTATAGCTCTTTTCTTCAAACTGCTCACCAGCCTAGAGGTGCCTTTTATCTTGAGAGGAGTGCAACTTCCATTGTTTAATGGGGAACTTTACAAGGCAAATGACAGCTACTCCAACAGGATTTGACACACAATATCTTGAGAGACATCCACACTTTCCCAAAAGCTGGACAGACATGGCTGAGCATGTGCACCCTTAAAGCAAGATGTGAGAGCAAGCAGGCATTACATGATGACAGCAGCCAGCCGAAGACTCGTATACCAAGTTTGTTTGAACTTAGGGGGGAGGGTCCACTTGTACTCCCCCCCCCCCCCCCAGAGGTTAAGTTTGATGCCTCCTGCTATGAAATCTTCCAGAAGAGTTGATCTGTGACAGAGGTTGTCAACATAGTTGCTGTCTTGGGTGCCTTATATTTCTTCTTTTGAAAGACTGATTCTCTAAAGCAAAGCTACATATGTATAAGTACGGAGAAAGCTGCCTTAAGCCAGCCTAGCCCTTCAGACCCAGCTTCTGCCTAATCTCACTGGCAAAACCTATCCAGGGTTTCACATCAGCTGCAACCTGATCATTATAATTGGAGATACTTGCAGCTGAGCTGGAGACTTTTTGCACGCTACACACATCTTTGATTGTTGATCGATGGGAAACAAGAGCAGGAGAGAGCTATTGTTGCTATTGTTGCTGCTGCTGTTACATTACATTTACATCCCAGCTTTCCCCCTCTTTCAAGGAACCCAAGGTGGCTCACATGAACTTCCTCCTCTCCGTTTTCTCCTGTGAGGCATACTAGGGAGTCATTGACTAGCCCAAAGTCATCCAGTGAGCTTCATGCCTTGAAGATCACGCAAGTTCCAGGCCAGCACTACATTACACTGGGTGAGTTCAAACAACATGATAACCTACACTCAAGGGTCAGGAGAGGACTGAGTGTAAGTTGTCATTGAACCATGGATTGTTGTTGAGCTGTGTTTTCTGAACTGAGCTGTACTGACCACAAACAACCCATGAAGAGAACACCTGGTTTGTTGGAATGTGAACTGTGCATTGTTCACCATGGTTTTTTTCTCACCTGGGTTCAGAAAACACTATAACCCATGTTTCACCAAGAACCTTCTGTTCAGTGACAACCCAAACTCCATCTTTGATTGAATCCAGTACTCTGGAGGGCTTGAAGACACGAACTTGCTCGACCTCACTGGCTTGCTGGCTTTGCCCAGCTATTGTCTTCATGGCCAACTTCTAGGCTTCCTAATACTATAGTGGTCAGTTATTGCAAGAACAGAATGCTAGACTAGATGGACCTTTGGTCTGATATAATTTTCTTAGGTTAAATACATACAAACCTCATAATCATTTGCATTTCTGTGCTGTCCAATAGCCAGAACTCTCTGTTATAAGTTCAAGTCCTCTGGCCTCCAACATTGCCAGCCATTATTTTGGATCCATCACTGGGATGAGGTATTAGAATCATAGAATCATACATCTGGAAAAGTCCTAGGGTCACCGGGTCCAATTCCTTCCTCAATGCAGAACTCAAGTCTCCCATCCAAATATTAACCAGTCCTGACCCTGCTTAGCTTCCAAGCTTAGGCAGGTTCAGGCACTTCAGGCTATATGGAAGCTTAACAAATTATTGTGAACTGCCCAAAGGGTAATGGTGATGGTAATACATCTTCAGCAACAGCAAGAACTGAAAATATACCAGAGCAACAAAGGACAAGCAATTGTCCTCTGAGCAATTGCTTCAAAAGTGTTCAGGGCCTTCCACCATTCCCTGTCCTCACCCAGAGGAAAAAGCTCACTTTAGGGAAGGAGGAATCAGTAGTGGCCACTCACATCAATCCATGGGGCAAGTTTGACCACCAGGGACATGGACTACAATGCCAGGAGAAAGTAATGCCCAGATCATTATATGCTTTGCAAGAGGAAACTGTGCAGTCTCCACTTTGTGTTAGAGGAGCAGATTGCAAAACTTTGTCTTTCAGAGGATGCAAACATTCAGTTACATTCAGCAAGTATTTTGATGGCAAGAGGTTATTTGGCAGAGAACCTTATGGATAATTCTGGGGTGTGAATTAATTTCAGCTCTGTTTTAAGAGTACCCATCCAAAAAAAAAAAAGCTTGTGTACGCCATCCTATATATACACTACTAGCTAAGGTGAACATGCCTTGTATCAGTGTTGACAAGCTTCCTCCTGCCAAAAGCTCTTGTCATCTGTCAAAACCAATCCAGCATTCCCTCTGAATGATAAAGCACTTGTCAAGCCAAACACACCATATACTAACCAATTCAGATCCATCACCCTCATGTTGAAACAAATTGCCTATCAAGTCAAGTAGTGGAGTCATTTAAGGCCCATACAATCTGATCAAAATTCATTGACATGTTGGCTGTCCTTCTAAAAGCTTTTGTGATCTGAAACAACCCTTATACTTAATATGTTCTGAAGTCAGAAAAGGTATGCCTGATAGGGACTTGGCATCAGAGGCAATAGATCTTAACATACAACTTATTTATAAACCAAGTTATTGTATTAATTAATATGTGTTTCACTTGTGTTGTGTTTGCCATGGGCCTCCAGGTAGTTTACTTGCTTCTGTCCCCCAACTCCTATGCCATCTATCATCCCTAACGTGGTTGGAATGGCTTTTCTTACCATCATCTTACTTGAGGAATTAGTGGTGGCAAAAGCACTGCCATTCCACCTCATGAAGGTCAATATGGAACTAGCTGCCAGAAAGCTCCCTGCGTCTTCATCATGGCCCTGGTGGCCACCCTATCCCTTTCCCCCGTTTTCCCACTGAACGGCAGAACATGAAAGGCCATTCTGGACCAGGCCAGGGGGTCATGGCCAACCAGCTTCCCACAGGAAACCCAGAAGCAGGACATGACTGCAACAGCATCCACCCACCCATGTTCCCCAACAACTGCTTTACACAGGCATATTGCCTCTACACTCAAGGTAGCCTATAGCCATCGGGACTTATAGCCATTGACAACCTTCTCTTCCATGAATTTGTCCAACCATACAGTTTGATGGCCTTTGGTAAATCTTGTGCAAATAGCATATAACAACATGCAATAACCTTTTCTACAACTCTACAATAACCTTTCTAGATGCAGTGACCAGAACTGTACACAATATTTTAAGTATGGTTAGAATATAAACTTGTATAAGAGAGGTATGATGATTTTATTTTCACTGCTTCCATTGTCAGTGGTGCCACTGGTAGAGTCAATGGCTAGAAGGTTCCAGGTTCAATATCCAAACAGGGCTGTGGGGTGGATCTTGTCTGATACCCCAGAAATTCTTTCTCAGTCCTTGTAGACCAGCCATCTCAACCTGGTGGCCTTCAGATGCTTTGGACTTCAGCTCCATGACTAATGGTTATAAATGGTAGAAATTGACATCTGAACCATCTAGAAGACACCAGGTTGGAAGAGGCTGATGCAGACAGCATGAAGCTAGATGAAGCAATGGTTTGACACAGGATACAGCAGCTTCCTATGTTTCCTGTGCACACCATATAATGTGGAAGATGCACAAGCATATTGGCACATATTGGGTGCTCATGCATGTGGATATGTATGAATGTGGTTGTGTATTATCTCCACTTGAGCTTAAACTTGGAAAACGTTGCTAGAGGGAAGCATGCAGCACACAACTGAGGAAATCACTCATTCATAAAGAAAACTAGAAAGACCCCAACTGTTGCACTGGAGAAAGAAATGAAAGAGATAGGTGCATAAGCCCAACCGCAGCTACAATAAACCCTCTGTTCCTACAGTTGTTTTATGTTTGCTTGATGGAACGGATTCATGAGCCAGAAATCTATCCCTTGTTCATCTGTAAATCGATTGTTACCCTGCTCAGAGGGGATTTGTGAGCATGTTCTTCATGCGGTGAGGCGGGAGAAAGCGGAGTGCCATAGCACAGCTGAGGTTGTTGTTTGCCCAGTGGCTTTTTCCTCTGCTGCCGAGCATCCATTGGGGAAGGAGGCTGGCGGTCAGCAAGGGACAGGAGAAGGGGTGCTGTATTTCCTGCCATCCTATTTCCTCCTGAGACACCTACCACCACGAGCGGCATTTTCTCTCCTTCCATTTCACACCCACATGGATCTAGCAAACATGAGTCTGGGAAGAAACATGGCTTGGTGTGCACACACACGTGTGTGTGGGTATTTCAGGGAAGATGGGATGGCAGAACAAGAGTTCCTAGCCCACACTTAGTCACTGTACACAATGCACCATCTGTGTTGTCCCCAGGGGTCACACTGGGTGTATGCTGGGGTGACGGGAGCTGTACAGGGGTACCTTGGCTCACAAACTTAATCCGTTCCAGGACTCTGGTCATGACCCAAATTGGTCATGAGCTAAGTTAAATTTCCCTATAAGGTTCAATGTAAATAAGGTTAATCCGTTTTGTAACCATTTTTTTAAATCAGAAAAATGTGAAGCAAAGTGACAAAGAAACAAAGATCACGGCCATCTCCCTACCCCCTCAGCATGACCAAGATCATGCCTGCCATCCCTGCAGGCACCCATCATCCCAGCACGCTGGGGGTGGGGGGGAGACAGGCACGATCATGGGCACACTGGGGGAGAGAGAGACGGGCACGAATGGGGTGCACTGGGGGAGGGAGAGACGGGTGCGATCTCGTCCATCTGCCCCCCCAGCCCCAGCACGATCATGCCCATCTCTCCCCTGGGGGGGGGGGGAGATGGCCATGATCGTGCTGGTTGGGGGTGGGGAGATGGCCGAGATTGTGCCCGTCTTTCCTGCAGAAGCGTGCCTGTGATCATGTACGTCTTCCCTGCATGAACAGAACTGCGATCATGGCCATCTCCCCACTTGTGGCAGGGGCGGGTAGATGGCTGCAATCTTGGTCACCACCCAATGCGGCGTTTGAGACCCAAGTTTAAATTTTCATGAAATTTTTGTTTGCGACCCAATTTGGTTGTGAACCAAGGTGTTCATGAGCCAAGGCACCACTGTATATTGGTGTTTGGATGTTCCACTCACACATATTCTCTTTCTCCATTCACAAACATTCAAGTACACATCCACACACAAGATTCCCAAAATGTTGAATACTTCCCCCAGCAGCAACTAATTTGAGATTTCCTCTTAAGGAGAGTAACAGGCAGTCTGGTGGCTTTCAGAGTGTAAGTCTTGCCATGTCCTGACAAATACAAAAATCAAAGGAACAGTCATAGGCTTCGGGCACTGCTACAGGATTTCCTGCACTGGAGGAATGGTGTTTATTTTTTCTAATAGGACAGATTAGCTCAGTTGACAATGTAATCTGAACTCTGACAGGGTCTCTGATTCTGAATCAATCTGCCAAGCTACCCAGGACAATAGGTTCAGGTTAAATCCTTTGCAATGTCTTCTTATCTGAAACCAGGATTCATGTTATCCCAGAAATTTAAAGCTATATTCTTGCATGCTGTCAAGTTATCTCCAATTTATGGCACCCCTATGAATGAGTGTTCTCAAAATGTCCCATCCTTGACAGTCTTGTTAAGTCAAGGCAATGGGTTCCTTTCTGGAATCAACCCACCTCATAGTTAATCCTCCCCCTTCTTCCTCTTCTTCCCCTGCCTTTGACTTTCCCCAGCATGACTGTCTTCTCCAGTGAGCCTCACCTTCTCATGGCATGCCCAAAGTATGACAATCTCAGTTCTGTCATTTTGGCTTCCAGGGCAAGTTCTGGCCAGGAAGTGAGAGGACTGGATGCCATGATCTTAGTTTTCTTAATGTTGAGTTTTAAGCCAACTTTTGTGCTCTCCTCCGTCACCCACATCAAGGGGCTCTTTAGTTCCTCTTCACTTTCTGCCATGAGAGTGGTATCATCTGCATATCTGAGGTTGTTGATATTTCTCCCAGCAACCTTAATTCCAACTGGTGATTCATCTAGCCCCGCCTTTCTCATGATGTGCTCTGCATATAAGTTAAATAGGCAGGGCGACAGTATGCAGCCTTGCCGAACTCCTTTCTCAATTTTGGACCAATCAGTGGTTCCATGTCCAGTTCTCACTGTTGCTTCTTGATCCACATATAGGTTTCTCAAGAGACGAATAAGATGGTCTGGACCATTTTGCAAATGGTCAGTGGATACCTTATGTCTTACTTTTTTCCCTGCAAGGAACTCAAGGTGGCTTGCATGATGCTCCTTTTCCTCTCAATCTCATCCTCACAACCACTGAGGCAGGTTACTCTGAGATTCAGTGACTGGCTGAAAGCCACCTAGTGAGTTTTGTGGCCAAGTGCAAACTAAAACCTGGATCTCCTCGATCCAGTCCTACACTGCACTAGTTCTCTCATAAATTGCCTGCGATTAGCTTAATATACAGTGCTGAAACACAGGATCACTTCAAACAAAATAAATTTCCTACAGGAATGCTGCTTTTGTCTGGAGAATAACACCAGTTATCTAACAATAACCATGCATGTATTATATACAGCAGCATATAAGCTATTTGCACACAGTTTCCATAAAGAGAAGTGCCATCTGTGTAGAAAAATTGAAATGAAATCACCTTCTACACATACACACACACAATGTGAAGTCACATGAAAGGCTTTCTAAATCATGTAGGGGGCAATTCTATGTGTGCTCAGATAGGAAACAGTCGTGTAACAGGCCCCTTCCAACTGTATGAATCTATGATCTATGAACTCCATGCAGTCAACAGCCAGCCTCACAGGCTGGGGAAGACTGAGAAACGCAAGCCCCCAAGTTAAGCTGCGGAATTTACTTCCACCAGATGAAGTGCTGGTGAGCCATTTGGGCGGCTTTAAAGGGGCCCTGGGAAAATTCATGGAGGATAAAGCTACTGATGGCTTCAGGCTACACCAGTATCCAAGACAGTACCTTTGCTCCTTTCCCATTATTTCGCTGCAATCTCTGTGCAGTCACATTTATCTCACATTAACTGGGGGGGGGGGGGTGGAACTCTATCAAACTGCTGATTATTTATTCAGTTCCCTAAGTGGCACTGAAGTATGAATGAAAAATGTAAAGCGTTTCCTAAGTGCACTTTCTTCTAGCAATTCCATTCAATCAGACTCTTGATTAAAAATGCAGCATCTCTGGCCCGCTTTATGTTGTAAGGCAACAAGAGGGCGGGGGAGGTCGGCAAACATAATGCACTACGTCCCCAGGCTGGCTTCCACACTTCCATTTGGACGATGCTTACTAAAGACAACAAACTGCCAGATGCTTCAGCTAGATAAACAGCACAAGCCCTTCTAGGCAGAGAGTAATGGTGTGTGCTTGCATGCGCCTGCATTTAATTAACCACATCACAGATCTGTGTTCCCCCAGCCTAGTGCCCTCCAGATCTCTTGGACTACAACCCTCCTTGGCCATGCCGGGGCTGATGGGAATTGTTTAACACGTGGGAGAACGAGCAGGTTAGAAAAGGTGGCCACAGATGAGTCTCACAGCTAGTGTTTCCTTTTCGGATGTAGATGAATTTCATTTCTGTACTGTGGTTTATTGGATCAGTTTATATCCTGCCTTTCAGCATGGCAATATTTCCAGGATAGGTCCCAAAATTAAAAATAGGAGAAAAAAAACCCCTCCTGATGCAATCTCCATACAATAAATAGAATGACACACGGAAAATAGTTGCAGAGAAACACACTGCTGATCAAAGAAACTCAATTGTGGTTAAAAGGCCTAAGAAAATTTAAAGGTCTTTGCCTGTCTCCAAAATGAGATCCATGCAGGTATCAGGCTGGGCTTCCAGGGACATGCATGGAGGCCCTAGACAGACCATAGATGCTGTGGCTTCAAGGAAATTACACAAATTCATGAAGGGTTATTAAGTCCTAGCAACTGAAAATAGAACTTCCATCACCTGCAGCATGGAACTTTGGTTGCTAGGGTGGCCATGTCTCCTATTTTACAGAGGACATTGCTCTGTTTGGTTACTCCTCTTTTTGAAGGCCTGCCAATACAAGCCTAGTTTAAAGATAAACAACCCTTAGAAGGGAGAACATGATTTGTGACCCCAGAAATGTAAAGCAATAGATCCATTTCAAATTGGTGCAATGACCCAAATGACACTTCAGAATCTCCTGTTAAAGCAGGCAGCTTGCCGATCCATAAAAGGGTGACTGTGTGTCCTGCTTTGTGGGACAGTCTTGTATCTGAAGGAGTGTTAGAGGATAGTCCTCTATTTAAAGGTGGCCACTATTTGAAGGACCAACCAGCCCATTACGTTACCTAACAACAGTGGGCCCCTTACAGCAAATTAAAGAGGTACCAGGTCCCCAGTCAGCATCTTTCCCACTATGGGAAGATGTATGGGATTTCTATTTCAATGATTGGAATGATTTCTAATTTGCAGTTGTATTTATTAATTAGCATATACATACTTTATGTAAATCTTTGTCCCTTCATTTTTTTGGGTAGGGAGACATGCTTCTTCTTTATGGGTTCCCTGTTGGTTGCAAGCCAGACTGCACTTGGGGCAAACAACTTCGGTTGTCTGTTTTGAGCTTACATGTTTCTTGGTTATGTCCAACTAATTGGTTTTAAATTCCGGGAGCTGCACTGTGGGCCTTTGGACTGAACCAGAAAGGGTATGCTGAGATTCTGATGTTCTTACTGTTTAAATGAGATCCATGAAAGAAGAACTAGAAATTGCTTTGGGGAGTAACACATGACAAACAGTAAATGGAAACGTACATAAATACAAGCACATTTTAAAATCCTCTTCAGAAGCCAGACCTGATTGTCAAATTTCGTTAGATCTGCTTTATGAAGCAAAAGCAGAGCTTATGCCCACATTCAGTGCAACAAAGGATTTCCTACTATGCCAGAGGAAATCTGACAAACCCAGCTATTCAGTAATTGACTTGCGTTCCATTGCACCAAAAAAACTCAGCAAAGCCCTGGCCTTTTCTTTCTTTCTCTTTAACCTAAACAAATGTAAATCATTTTTCCATAAAACTCTTATCACAGCATGCTTTGACTGATTCATGTGCTATACGCTGGCCATCCCATAGAGGTTTGTTCAGATGTAAGCTCCACAGAATCCAGTGGGGCTGAGGCCGAGGATGATGTGCATAGGATTGCAGTTGATGCTCCAGGGGTGTTGCTCAGTTGCATAGTTTGCCCAAAGCTCTAAGTCAGGGACATCTGCATCACAGGATTCATTTTAGGTTTTGAAGCTTCTTTTCCAAGTGGGAAACCTGATTCAGTCGGAATGTAAATCCTGTCAGAACGCAGAAGGCCAGTGGGTGTCATGCAAAACCCCCAAGAGCAACTATTTCAATTTTTCAGATGAAAACCACCAATCAATCAATCATTCAACACTATCACTTAAAAGAAGATTCAAGCAAGGCCCCAGGTGAAGGCTGTGAGTGAGCAGTTTTCTGTTTATTACTCTATTTTTACTCCATTCAGTGGCACTTGACAAAGCCTTGAGGTAGGAGAGCTCAAATCTGCTAGAATACAGGCTGTGGTTAAGGGGTTAGGGTTAGGGTGTTGAATCCTTCCCTGTAAACTGCAAAATAAAATTCCCAGTAATTAGAGAAAAAACTCTAGCCCAGGCCTTTTCCTGATGAGCTGGTTTTCTATTTGCATGGAGCTTTAAAATATGTAAATAAATAAACTGAATAAAGTTAAAAATGTGATCACCCATATTCAGTGTGAAGTGATGGAGCCCATTCCTTTATTTCTATGTTTATTGTTGGGAATTAAGGTTACTCAATTGTGCACATGTATTTTAGACATGACGAGACCACATCTAAAATTTGCAAGGTGTGGGTTAACATAATTTTGCCCTTTTGTGAAAGCAGGTGGGACCCATCTGCCCCCGCCAAGAGCACCCCATTGCACCCCCAAATTGGGAGGCAAACCAAAATTAGCAGCTTCTCACAAACATAGCAACTTTGCCGACGAAGCTTGGTATCATCCATTTTATTCTATACCACCCAGTAGATGAAGCTCTCTCTCACAGCAATTTCCCAAAATTTCAAAAAGGAAATACAGATACAATGAAAATGCAATATAAAAATGCACATTTTAAACCAGTTAAAATTCAACTTTTCAAAAATGTAAAACAGTTAAAACATCTGCAACAATTCCAATAAAACTAATCTTAATATAAAAGCTGACATAATGCAACATATGCCATGAAATGCCTGGGAATAAAAGGCGGTTTTAACCTGATGTTGAAATATTGACAAGTTGACAGTGCTGGTGCCAGGCGGGCCTCAGTGGGGAGGAACATCCCACAACTAGGGGGCCACCACTAAGGCCTTCTTCCTTGTTGGTCTCTTTCTGGAGGGTCCTAGGAATTGCCAATCAGATGAAGGACCTAGATGCAGATTGTAAGGCATCTACTGACTGAGGTTGGGAGAGATGTGTTTCATCAGATATTATCATTATTAGAACATTTCTATGCCGCCCCTTGCCAAAGCCTCGGGGCGGCTTACAACACAATAAAATACAATACAATACAAAAATAACAATATAAAATTAAAATTAATATCATAAAATAAATAAGAAATATAAACTATATAAAAAGAGTTAGAAAAGTTATAAAAGAAAAGAAAAGAAGTCGCCCTGGCCAGATAATTAAGTAAATATTGTTAACAATTAAA
The DNA here is from genome assembly GCF_004798865.1 of Varanus komodoensis. NCBI lineage: Eukaryota > Metazoa > Chordata > Lepidosauria > Squamata > Varanidae > Varanus > Varanus komodoensis. The sequence goes on from NW_025335761.1 coordinate 48,000,015, forward strand.
ATGACATTTAAATAAAAAGGTCTTCACCTGGCGCCGAAAAACAAATAACGACGGCGCCAGGCGGACCTCTCTGGGGAGCACATTCCATAGATTGGGCGCCACCGCAGAAAAAGCCCTCCTCCGAGTACCTACCCTCCTAATTTCTTTCACGGAGGGTTCTCGGAGAAGGGCCTCTCCCGCAGATCTCAAGGGGCAGTCGGACATATATGGATGTAAGCGCTCCTTCAGGAAACCAGGTCCCAAGCCATTTAGGGCTTTATAGGTCATAACCAACACCTTGAATTGGGCCCGGACTTCAACGGGAAGCCAGTGAAGCTGTCGGAGGACTGGAGTCATGTGAACATAATGCCCCGTTATGTTGTATTGTGGTCCCAACTCATGTAGCACTTTATAGGTTAAGATCAGCACTTTGAATTGTGCTTGGAAGCATATGGGCAGCCGATGCAGGCTGGCAAGAATTGGTCCAGTGGCAGATTTATAGAATACACATCTGTTATCATTTTATTTATATATGTGCCAGTTTGTAACAAAAGGTTCTCATTTCTAAATAGTGAAAAGTGGCTTACAAACATGTTTAATAAAACTGATTATACCTAGAGCAGAGTTTCCTAGACAGAAATTGTAGAACTGCTAACATTCTTCCAAGATGGAGATACCATGCAGCTGTAGTCACCTGTTGCATTTCTACCTACCTGTTTTATAATCCAGTTCACTTTAAAAATAAAAATCCACCTGTGCAGATGATGAAAAATGGGACCAATGATGCAGCTACGGCTGGACCACCAGGCTGAAGTCCAGGCCCCGCACCTAAGGACTGCAGCTGGGGTGAAGAGCAGCCATGCAGGACAAGCAAAGTCCGTTTTGTGCCTGTCGTCATGATGGTGCTATGATTTATGATTTTCTGCTCAAAATGTAGAACTACAAAAGCTCAGGTATCTTATTTATTAAAAATCAGGGACGGCAACAATTTGGTGACCTTAACATACCAAGAACACAGATGCACTTTTCAAGCACAGAAGGATGCTTTGAGGGCGCAGGGAAAGAAATATTGATTGTGCCCTTTGCAACTGAAGTAATACATGAAGTGGCCTTCGTGTGCCATTTTTCTTGGTAGGAAGGTGAGGGACAGATCAAACACACAAGCGCACACAAGTCCAAAGAGTCCTAGCTGCCCACCGGATGGAACCATTTTAACCCAGGTTTGTACAACTGAGATATCTGATCGATGAAACCAAAACATTCATGCGCGCCTCCCCACACGCCTCTCCACCTTTGCACCGCTGTGACGATGAAACTCCTGCCGAGGGAGCAAATGAAATGTAAAAAAAGTATTTTAAAATATTAAAAAATAAAAAATGTATAAAAGTATAGGAATATTCGTTCCTACCGAGGGGGACTGCCAGGGACAACGAAATAAATATTCAATCCTACCAAGGGAACAACAATACTGTCCGGGGAAACAAGATAAAGATCCTGCATGTTAAATCCTGCCGAGGGAGCCACATCCTGCCCAAGAGTGGGGAGAATAAAATGAACACAGATGCAAGGGGCAAAAGAAAGAAAAATCAGAAGTGGACATCCTAGACGGGGCGGGGGGGGGGCAAATCCCCGCGAGCGGCACTTTGCCTCGGCCAGCGCACGAGGCTGGCGCTCTTCCTGATTGGACGAGGAGGGCAAGGCGAGGCAGCGCCCTTTCTTTGCCCGGCCGGAGCAGCCCGGGAAAGGGGGCGTGACCAGGCGGCGGCGGCGGCGGCGGGCGGACTCCGCGCGCGCGCTGCTTTCTTTGCCGAGACCGGAGCCGCCGCCGCCGCCGCCCTCTCCCCCTCCACCTTTTGGGCGGACCATGCTCCGAGGAAGCTGGGGACGGCCGGGCAGCCGCGCGGGCTCCGCCACGCCGGGGAGCTGGAACTGGTAACGCGGCCCAAGCTGCATCTGGCGGACCCCGCTCCCCAGCCCCCCAGAGACGCGTCCGCGCCGGGGGGCGGCGGCAGCGGCCGCCCCATCGACAGCCTGAGCACTAGCTTCTGCAGCAGCTCGACGAGCAGCGCCAGCAGCGGCAGCAGCAGCTCCGGGGCCAGCAGCACCATGGATCTGTCCTTTATGGCCGCGCAGGTGAGTGGGGAGAGCGCGGCAAGGGGCAGCCCCCAGCCCGTCTGCCGGGCGCTGCCGCGGGGCAACCCAACGGGCCCGGGCGGCAGATGCTGGCCCGCGCCTCCACGCCGCCCGCTCCGGCTGGGGAACCCCACCCCCTTCGCCCGCTGTCGACAGGTGCGCTGCACCCAGGCACCATCCTTCTCTGGCTCTTGACTTGCAGCGCCCATTGTGCCGATGAGGCTCTCGCAGACGGCAGCGTCGAAGCTGGGAGGGAGAGAGGTGGGCTGTTGTTTTCAGAGATTTCGAGGTGGCTCCTTGGTGGTGGAGATGCGCTGCTTTCATTGCACTGCATTTCATGTTTGTTGGGGAAGCAAAGGACAGTTAAAAGGGTTTCCCTGGGTCGAATCTCCAGGCAGCGGATGGAAGGCTGAGTGGAAGATCTCTGAGAGCGGGGATGTGAGGCGGGAGACCGAAAGAGGCTTGTGTAAGTGCGTTTCTGTTTCTGCCACAAGCACATCTTATTAGTTTCTCTGACAGATGGATGAATGTGGGCCTTCCGCTGGTCATCTCAATGCGCAAGGAGGATGTGCGATTCCACAGCTGTAAAAACAACCAATGGTCTCATAGTACCCTAAAGCCTAGTGCAATTATTCTGGCATCAGCTGCGTAGCAGCTCAATAAACGTTGAAGGATTTAATTCACTGATGAAGCATGAAGGACCCTTCCCCATCCTGGTGGGAGGATTAGGATAACTTTCCTAAAACCTGCTTCTAGCTGTACAGAATATGCTACATAGGTATAAGCACAACTATCCATGCAATCCTACACTGGAGGGATTGTAGTTTCAACAATACTTGACTAGGTAGGCTTATGATCTGATCGTGTAAAGCGGCTTCCTGTGGTTCTACTCAGAACCAAGTTCTGCTGAGTTCAGTGAGAATTACTCCCATGTAAGTGAATATAGGTTTTCAGCCTTAGAGCTCTATTTCACCATGTCTGATCCAGCATCCTGGATTTCAACCTATTTCTTTTCTTCCTTAAGGGAATAGAATAAATTATTAATCCTATATGAAGGATTAATATGTAATTTCCTGTGTGGATAAGAGAGGGAAGCACACATGTTGAATTATCGTCTCATTTCACGAGCTGGTCTCATATATTCTTACTGAACTCTGTACAAATGCATCTGGTATGATTCTCCTCTTTTTGCTTTCTCTTGCTAATCTTGGGCACAGTCCACCAAGAAGTATGCTTCCTTAATTTTCCTGAAATTGAAAGGGTACATCTTGCACATTTCCCATTCATCAGAATGGCAATTTGGCAGGAACATTTCCCAGTGTGTTTTTTGTTGGAGGGAAAAAGAAAATCTCTGAATAATAGACAAATGGTGCAATTCGCAGAAATAAGGATTTCTGTCTACTCAGAAGTAAGTCTGATTGTGATCAATGGAATAACTTTCTGCTGTGTTCCTCATGCCCATTTTCCCCAGAAGGAAGCCCCATGGAACTTAGTGTGACTTGATCCCGAGTGGACATGCATAGGATTGTACTGTTCAATGTTCGCACGCACATGACAAATACACTAAGAACATATTTTGGAAAGTTTGTGTTGAATCTAAATAGAGCAAGCTGGGAATCTCAGCAAAAGGTGATGTAATCCCTGATTGTTACTGGCAATGTCTCTTTCCTTTCCTTTAAAGGAATAATGCCATAGTAACAGTAGCATTGAACACAAAGCGAATATGTAGTGGGTTGCTATCTAGCTAGCAGATCATTGTTACTTTGCAAAGCTTGGCACTTATGTCAGGTGATTGCACATTAAATTGAATTGGAATCCATTAAGGAGGGATGTAGTATTTATCTTGTGATAGTGCTGTCCAGCACCAGTCCAGAAAAAGGAAGCCTGTGTGCCTTATTTAAAATGGATGCCAACCAGTGATGAAAATGACTGTGTGCAATGTGTATTTCAATAAAAATAGCAGAAAAACTTGAACCCTCCCCCTGAATTGCACATTTGCAATGGGACATCTCTTTGTTCCATCCATGCATGCACGTCATAACATTACATTTCATATTTTCCCATTGTGTCCCCAAATAACCCATCATTTTCCTCTCTTCTACCCTAAATAAATAATATGCTAAATAAATAATGGGGCTTGCAGACTGCCCATAATATTCTTAATACCCCCCAACTCTAACATGGTGCACTCTCCAAAGTAAAAGAAATTTGAGATGCTTTTCCACTGTAAAATCTCATCTTCGCAGTCTGCATGGAAATGTCAGCTTCGCACAACAACCTGAACATGTTTATGATAAAAATTTAATGCTAGAAATTATTTTTGACCTAAAGAGGGAAGGATATGAAAAAGTTTGGGTACAAGCTTGAAGTTCCCCAAGGAGCTAGGAACCCAAGCTTGTTTCCCACCTGCTCTGGGTCAGCAGCTAGTTCTGTTGATCAATATAGCCAAGGCAAGAGGGGGCAGGACTCGCTTTTGTGCTGCCATCCATCTCCCCAAATTGCTTACAACTGGAACACAAGTGGGACCTACAACAACATCTTCCAGTCTGTTCCAGGTCTTCCTTCAAGAGGCTCCATTTTACTCGCTCTGACTTTTTGTTACATCAGCGTACTGTGACCACTGAGCATGCTCAGCTCAGCATTATGCTGAGATTTTTTTTGCAGGAAGGTGCCCCCCGCTTGAGTGTTCTCTTTTTATTTTTTTATTTTTGTGTATTTTGCACATCCTGGGATCTGCTTATAGTTCTGCCTTGTGCAAATGCAGCATCTCATTTGGAACATCCAACACAGACACTGTGGCGGTGCAAATAAATTAATGGGCTTACTACTGCCCTAGTTAGGGACTGAGGTATTTCTCTTTTGTGGGGTATGGATATAGACTAGAAAAGGCTGTGGGACTTCAGGATACAGTATTGAAATGCAATTCCCATCTGCCCTAGCCGGTATAGCCATCTATTCTGATGAGTTGATGGGACTTGCAGTCCAGCATCATCTGGAGGGCCACACGGATTACTAAGGCTTTATTTTAACATGGCACCTAAAAGAAAACTGATTATCCTTATTTAAAGAAACAGCCCAGAAATGGCTGCAGAACATGAGCGAGGCCCTGGAGGAAGATGGTGCTGTGCAAAGCCCCACAAGCTACCATGAGTTGCAAATCACAAATGCACAGTAAATGCCTCACACAGAGAAGCTCAGGAAGAGAGAGAGAGAGAGAGAGATGCTGTGGCTCTCACCCTCTACCATAAAAGCACTTTCCTTTGGTCCCACTTCTGTATATATGTGAAGGCACCGATTTCTTTATGGGCTATTCTCCATGAGGCATTTATTCTGTGTTTACTGTCCCGCTCTCATGGCAGGTCCTCTTCACAATCCAGGGCTTTTCCCATGTTTGCCAGCCATGTTCGTGGCACTTCTTTTTAGCAGAGGGAAAGTCAGCTATTCAAATGCAGAACAATCTGGAATGAAAGGCTTGTATAGTGTTGCCTTTCTGCACTACTGCAATTATACTTTGGGGTTGGTTGGTCCCAAGTTCAGTTAGAAGAAAGAGGTGGCAGGATTTGGAAAGATGCCCAGCGGAGGCCTAGGGAGCCACTGCCAGTGAGAGCTGGGGGTGTTTCGGGAATTTGAGTGTTGCAAATGCCTGGACCAGGGAAGTCTCCAACGTGCCATCTGCACCCTCGGGGGCAGGCTGGGGCATCATCGAGCTGTTTTCACTCCCTATAGAAGCTCTGCCTCATAGGCTTGCACAGGAGCAAAAAAGTCCCTCTGAAATAGGATGGCATGGGGGCATGATGTGCGCCTTCCACAGAGGACCCTTGAGATGAGAGGTCCATCATGGGGACAGGGCTGAGATTTGGCCCCAGCAAATTCGGGGCAGGGGTGCTCGTTCCCTGCCCATACAAGCCTACGGAATTGTTCCCATGCAAATGAATGGGCATATTGGGGATGGGGAGAGAAGAGGGATGAGAGAAAAGAAATGAAAGAAAGACCAGAGGAAGTGGGGAGATAAAGAAGGAGCAGAATGAAAGCCAGAGAAGGAACAAAGGAAGACAGAAATTTGGATGCTCTTGGGTTGGATGCTATTTTTAGGCTGCTTAATATTGTGTTTCTAATTGTGTTTTAATGCATTTGTTTTATTATTCTAATCAAGTTTTTTACGATCAACAGTTGCCTTAACCACTATTTTTCTTGGGATGAAAAAAATAATTAAATTTGGGGAAGAAGAGGAAGCAGACAGAAAGGGGTGGAACTAGAGTTTCAGAAGGAGAAAGGAAGAGCAGTCAGAAAGAAGAAGGGTGGGGGGAAGAAAGGAAGGATGGATGGACAGGCAGACAGAAACACCAGAAGGAAGGAAGGAAAAATTGAAGAGTCAGAAAGAGAAAGGAGAGAGCAAAAGAGGTGTCAGAAGGAAGAAAGAATGGACGAACAGCTAGAGGGGCAGGTGAGAGAAACCAGGGTGGATAGAATGTGCACATGTGCACACGCAGAGGGTGTTCTTTCACACATGCGCATACAAGCACAGATAAGAGGACACTGGGCATTTTTGTGATTACCGCCCCTCCTCACGACAACGTTCAGCTTGTGGTGGTGCCCAGGGCACTGCTTCGTAATGCCAGATGCTGGGAGTCCCCACTGTGTCCCACACGCCTTGATGCACCTTTATTGGACTGTCGTGCAGATTAGAACGTACTTATCCATCAGATTTTACTCTTCTCCCAATATTAGGGCACAGTTTTCATCTGTTTAAATGTCTCAGGGTGTGTGTTTAAAGATGTATTTTATGAGAAAATAGTATTAAAATAAACTTTTGCATAGCCTGTTTGTATTTGGCCATCTTTTAACTTGCCAGTCTATAATTGATTTTGTTTGTTTTACTGTGTTGAATTTTTAACTGCTACTGCTATCTATTTTTTATCACTTTATGGAGTTTGTTGTATTTCATGTCTTTTCTGCACACTGCTTTGATAGCCAAGGCTGAATGGCAGCTATTAAACCTTTTTAATAAATAAAAAATCAATAATACATTCAGGAAGAAAGAAAGTGTGTTGATGAGCTAATAAGAAGTAATATTTTATCTGCTTGGCTAATATTATCTGGCATAGATCCCATTAAATTCAAAGCAGTGCCTCTCTCTCTCTCCCTCTATCTTCACACACACACACACACACACACACCCCAACTCAACGTCTCCTTGTTGGTATAGGCTATGGCCTGGTTCACATGTAACAACAACCTAAAGTACAGGTTGAAGATGAGTATCTGTTGAAACATAGGTTGTCATTATGTTACAAATGCTACATTGTGATTTAACTATCACCTGGTTTGCAACAATCAGAACAAGTTTGTTTTACTCATGGAAATTTGGCCTGAACCACTGGTTCAAACAAGTGAACATTAAGCCACAGTGGTTTTCAGGTGTGCTTGGTGGCATGAACCTCATTGCTAGCCCAGGCACAGCTTGTTACATCATCCAAACCTGGCCAGCAGGCCTTTGTTTGAGAGAAAACAATACTCAAGTGACCAATGGCCTATTAGGGGGTTATAAGCTTGCTTTCCTCTCAGATAAGCCATGCTACCTGAGTTTAGATGACACAACAAACCATAGCTGGGTGGGTAATTAAATCAGCGGTGCCTAGCATACAGGAACATGGGCTGTCAATTTAAGCAAACCCTGTTGGCTTGTTTGATCATGTAGACCATGGGTCCTCAAACTATGGCCCGCGGGCCGGATATGGCCTCCCATGCTCATTTATCCGGCCCATTTCAGAGCTTTTGGACTCACTTGGTGAAAATGATCTCTGAGCGAGTCCAAAAACTCTGAGCTGGGGCAGGCGTTCTTTGAAACTGAGCAGAGAGCCAGTGCATGGGCCAAATTGTAACAGCTCAACTGCACGTGTGCCAGCTCCCCACCCCACCCCAATTGTATGCATATATAGAGCGGGAATACAGAGTGGGAAACAGAAGAGAGGAAGGAGAGAGAGAGAGATGAAGACACTAAAAAAGGATTGAAGGTAAGAAAAATGTAACTTTTAAAATCCATTTTTAAGTATCTGAGCCACATCCCCAGGCTGCGAGCCAAGCCATGGCCACCTCGCTGAGCCTGGGGGCAGCCACTCGACGGTGGCGGCTCGCCCAGAGAAGGCCATGGTGGAGGCACGGGAGCCGTGATCTTCCATGGGCAAGCAGCCACCATGCTTCTTCCCCCCGCGGGAGAGAGAGGCAGGAGGTGCCCCACTCAACCAGCTGCAATCCCGTTCCTCACCTCGGAAAGAAGCCCTTACCTTGGAGCTGCCCCACACTCGCCTCTCCAGCCTCCCACTCCTGCTCCTGCTCCCTTGGAACCGGGCAGTGGTGAGGATTATAATTTCCATCATGCCCAACCAGCATGGCCAATGGAAGTTGTAGTCCAACTCATATGGACAGTACCAGTTTTGGCAAGGTTGCACTTAAACTATGGTAGTCATTAGCTCTGCCTCCAAATACAGCCATTGTGTATTGTGGGAATTGTTCTGGGCTGCCTTGCTTCAAATATTAAGAGTGGCATTAACAGTATTTATCATTAGTATTTTTGCTTCATTCTTCATAAATCTCACTTGCAGTCATCAGCTACATTATGCGAAATACTGTATTTCGTGCCTTGGTTGTGTTGTAGCAGTGTCCCTTGAATATGGACATGCTCTTCCCCACCTCATCTTGGGCTTCTGCTGCAACCCGAGGGAGCGGAGCAAACATTTAAAAAAATTTAATTAATTTTTAAAATCAATTTTTAATTTATTGTTGTTGTTACAGGTTGTTCCTCCACATGGTTTCAAATGTGCCAGGATTCACCATGAATGACGAGCCATGTTTTGGCAGTTTCCACCATGACTTGTCATGTGTGAAGTCAGCCACTGTGGCCTAAGCCATGGTAGGCTGCAGTGATCAGGCAAACCGGCCCATCATGGTTTAGGCCCCAGCTCCAGGCCTAAGCCTGGAGTTCAGTGCCAGCCTCAGGCTTTGGAGGCCATTGGAGCAAGATGCCTCCATTGCACCCCTCTCTGACTGGGTTCATCTCCCTCCTTGCTTCTCTCCTTCCTTTTGTCCCAGTTTGTACCACTGCCCAGAGGAGGAATGCAAGGCAACTCTGTCTCCCAGTGTTGTCACCTCTTGTATGCTCAGGAGAACAGACAGTGACAAAGAAGAGGAGCAGCGGGAAGCCCAGAGGTGCCAGGCATAGATGGTGGGCCACCTGCGTGGGAGGGTCCCCTAGAACGGCTACCGCTGATGCAGCTCTGGACATAACACAGAATTGGTGCCTTCCCGTTCATGGAGTTCTTGGTGCCATACAGTGTGAGGCCACTTACAGGGATGGACTGGGTCCTGGGAGAGTAGGGTTGTCGCCCCCACACTTCCATAAACCTCCGTGTGTGTGTGTGTGTGTGTGAGAGAGAGAGAGAGAGAGAGAGAGAGAGAGAGTCACCAGCTCTCAGCCTAGCCCTGTCCAACCTTTGGCTGCTTGGAAGAATGATCAGTGCAACAGATAACAGTTCACAGTTTATTACGGTCAGTGACCAGATTGTCTTTAAAAAAAAAATTCTTTGCAGGCAGCTGCGAAGAACCTAGCACAGCATCAACAGATAACTAAACCCTAATTGAATTCACAGAGGCAAAAATCAAAGTCAGTCATAAAACAGGAATCCCATCATCTCCTCGCAAATATAGGTTAGTGCCCTGAGTGAGTATCCATGACAGCTATGAATGTATCATTCACATTTGGCAGTGTGAACTTTTCTGAAACAAATCCGAGAAAATGAATTTCAGAAAGGGAAAGGGATCCTATTATCCTGGGGGCAGGAGGTGGGGGAAGGACCTAGAAAAGGGCATTTTAAAAATGCATGGATACCTGCCTACTTGCTGTATATGTCCATCAGCAGAGATGAAAGCTGTGCAATGCTTTGAAGCTGAGCATACCAGCTTTTGGCTTATGTTTATGGGAGTTCACTGGCCTAGCTAAGGAATGTCATGAAAAACGCTTTCCAGTTCCTCCACCTTGCCACCTGAAGCGCTCTCTGGAAGACTGGCACCCCATTTGAGTAATGTTGGGTAGACCATGGGGAAGTGCTGTAGGGGGGAAGAATTTCCAAATTTGGGCTGGGTTTTGCAGATACAGAATTCTCACTAGTCCTGACATCCTGAAAGTTGAGTATATTATAAAAGTGTGATAATGTTGTGCCAGCTAGTTTAATGCTCAGCAGATGAAGTGCCCAGAGCTGGTAGCTGCTATCAGTGCATGTTTAATAATGGATTGATTTAACCCTGAAGGTCAAATAAAACTGATTCCAGGCACTGACTTGATGCTTGAAATTGAGAATGTATTCCCATGGCAGGGCTTAGCTCCTCATACTTGGTTGGTTTGGGGTGTGGGGTGTTGTGGATATTCTGTTTTTGGCTACAGGTGCCTTCCCCAACCTGGTACCCTCAAGAAATCACTGCCGCTTGAGGGTCTCTTTCAATATGTTTCCAGCTTAAGTATTTGTTTTTTGCAGCCTTTAACCAATTTTAAATGGGTGGGCAATAGTTTGTTTACATACTCAAGCAGCTGTGCTGATATATATTGAATCCCTGTAATTGGGCCCTTTTTGAAAAATTAGTCAGAAATTATTTGGGATCCTTATTTTAAAAGACACAGTGGGAAATATTACAAGTTATCAAAAATATTTATTTATTTATACGTACGTACGTACATCTATAGGCTGCCTATAACTGCCAATGCCTTCCTAGGCAGCTGCAAAATGTTATACAACGATTCCTGCATCTCTGTATCTCTTGTATTTGCAGCAAAAGACATAAGGCTGAGTTCAGACTTAGTCCTACTTAACATAGACTCATTGAAATCCATGGGGCTTAAGTCATGCCCAGGATAAATCTACCTCTCCATCTATTTTGATTTGAGGCATTGAATTTCTCTACCACCCAATAGCCGAAGCTCTCTGGGAGGTTCACAACAAGTTCTTGAAGACCAGTAAAAGATTTACAGTAGATCTCATTGATGCAGTGGGATTGCTCTAAGTATGACGAACTATGGATCCACCCCATAGCTTTGAGCAGCATGCGGCAACATGGAAACAGTGAGTAGGCTGCTCTTGGTAAGCAAGTGGCACCTTTTCAGTGTAGAACCCTTGGCTGGCAAAAGCCGTGCCCAGCCTGGATGAGAACTCGGTGCGCTTGTCCTCAGGGGACCCTTCAGTCGGAGGAGCCATTGGCATTTTGTGGCACAAAGAAGGCAATGGCCGTTGTTAGGGCTGGCTCCATGTATTTTATTGTGTTGTAAGCCGCCCCGAGGCTTCAGCAAGGGGCGGCATAGAAATGTTATCATCATCATCATCATCATCATCATCATCTTTCCAAGGAAGCCTATCTGTTATTTCTTAGTATTTTTAAATGTACCTATTTATTCTATTAATGATATTTTATTCTGCCCAGTAACTTTCTCTGGGCATATTATGGCAATCAGTGGTGAACATACAAAGATTGAAAAACAATACAATATGCTATTTAGAAGAATAAAATAAAACAGATTCCCTTTCCACAAAGGTAATGGCAGCAAATAAAAACGAAGCTATAATAATACAATGCAACCCAAAGAAACTGGAAACAAAGCCAAGCTAGAACATTAAAGTAACATTAGGGGAGCAATCCTGTGGCCCTTAGATGTTGTCTGAGGAGCCAGAGGGTAGTGGGGGTCACCCCTTCTCAGGTCAGAGACCACACTCCAGCCTTGGAAAGGGGATTCAACAATCTGACCTCGCCACGGCATTGTAGCAGGTGTCCAAAAGACATGCTGGCTGCCCTTCGAGGTAGGAAAAGTACCATCGGACTGGGTGGGAAGGGAATGTTTCAATGGGCATGGAGGGGAAGAGACTGGTAGCGAGGAGATGAACTCAAAGGCCATCTAGCCAAGCCTGCAGGGTGGCAGAAGGGAGAGGCAGGGATCACCTCCACCACTCGTCTCACTCTGCAATGGCTGAGTGGAAGCCTCTGAGTTGGAGGCTTCCTGGCTTCGAGGGTGCCCTGGGAAGGCTGTGCCCTTAAAGCAAGCTCAGGGGGAAACACTGAAAACGGGGCCGGGAGGAGGAAGGGCATGTTGTCATTTTGGAGCAATACCAGAGAAAGCCCTTCCTTGTATGTCCACCAAACGTGTCTCTTCAACAGATGGTCTCCTCCAGAGGACTTAAATACATAGGCTGGTACGTCATAACTAGACCCTTCCTTAAATTGACAGGCCCTAAGGCATGTTTAAAAGATTTCAGACAAGCACCTTGACTACGGCGGGCAATCACTGCTGCTCTTTCAATATTGGAGCTGTGTGATCTTGAAATAATGTAGTAGCATTGCAGCCGTCTTTGGCCCCAGGTTTCTCCTCAAAAACCAGCAGGGACCAGTTCTTGCTACTTGTTATCCCCCCTCCCCCCCCACACACACTTTTTCTAAACTTTTATCTTTCCTGCCCTCAAAGCACAACTGTAGAAACTATTCAATCAAAAGTGTTACTGCTGCTCTTCCTGCTTGTTGGTATATTGGCAAAGCACTGTGTCATTTGAACACCTCTATTTAGATCCTTGGAGTGAAATGCAGGGATGTGGAAACTTAGAACAGGCACCCTTACACTCAGTGTGACCAAACATGTTAGCACAGGCTCACCTTCTGTGTGAAATGTTTCCTGGCATGAAATTCCTTCGGGGAATCTGGCATGTTCGCCTTCGACATTAGGCTGATCCCTCTAAACCTTCAGCTGTCAAATCTGATACCTTCCTGCCTTGGTGAATGTGATGCACAATTGCACAAAAAAGTTGTTTGGTAGATTGCGCTAACCCACCTGTGCTTGGGTAGGAGAGTTGCATTTTTCAAAACGGAATTGTGTTCATATCAGGCCTTGTCCAGATAGAAAAGCTGGTGCACTTCATCCATTATGCCTTTTCATATATATGTTCGGCAATAAACATGTTTGGTCCTTTCAGACGTATGTTCAAGAATAAACATTGGCAAAATTTAGTAAGGTGGTTGTGCATTCGCCATAAGTGGGAAAAAGGTAGGCTCACCCTTCGGTTTTAGATTCTACAAGATGTTATTCATAGCATGTACATGTGCGATTTGGCATGTATTTCCAAGAAGACAAATGAGCACATGGCTGAAAGCAAAAGTTAGTGTTTCTTTTTTAATTCCAAATTTGTAAGGTTCATTGATGCAGAGATTTTGAATATCAACCAAGTGAATTTCTTTCATAGATGCAATCAATGTCTTAGTGTTCATATGCACACAAAGACAGGAAACAGCTTTGTTTCTTAACATTTAAACTGTGGAACTCTGTGTTACTTTTTAGAGATATTTTATATTTCTACCTTTAGCCATCTTTCTACCACATCTCACTGGAAGGTGAAGCTCAGACTCACCATTATCACCTACATAGGTTGGGGGGAACCTTTATAAAAATGTATTAATAGCCTCATATTGGTTACAGTCATGATCTCATAAATCATGAGATCATTGGAAGTGTTTTCTCATTTGCCACAGGCCATCTCAGTTGTGATAAATTTTCAATTGTCAATGTACATTTTCGCAAGGATGGACCAATCTACTTATTCCTGTTTTGCTCACTTGCTCATTTTTCTAATAGATTTTGGGCCATTTCTAAATCATTTTGCCAATTTGGCAAACAAATGAAAAAGCACAAAAATCATATACACATCTTTAAATCCTGACATATTTATATGCATTTTCCTGGTATGCACATGTTTTGCAAGCACTTCTCTCCCCATAATATAATGCATTTTCGTGTGTGCTTTCTCCTAAAGTATGTATTTATGCAAATGAATTTCCCATCCTGCATTTCTAATATTAAGGGTGCGATCCTTTGCCAGTAATCCCTCAAAGATGGAAGCTTGTGGTCATCCATTGCAGAGCGAGAGGGTTCTTCTCTCCATCCTCACAGTGTGCACTTTCTGCTTGATGGGCTAAGGTGCAGCATCTCAGAGGAGCGGGCAAGGAGGCTGGAGAGGTCTTGGGATAGCTCCTCCCCTGGTCATTCCAGTCTCCTCCCCTTCCTCCCCAGGTTGCTCTCCTGACCTGCGTGAGCAGCCAGTGCAGAGCACTTGTGAGGGGGCAGGGGGAGGCGGTTGGAGCTCCACTGTCCAGCTTCAAGGATGGAGTGCTGTCTTGAGTCTTGGATCTGGGAGTCTGAACTCGGGCGCTGTCTAGGAGCAGTCGGGTTGTTCCCAAAATGGGATTTCTGCTATTGCATTTCCTCATGCTGAAAATGCTTTCAATGAAAGTATAAGAACAGCCATGCTGGATCAGACCAATGGTCCATCCTGTCCCGCACACTGTCGCATGGTGGCAAACCAGCTGTGCACAGGATCCTTCAAGCGGGGTGAGTACAAGAGCTCTGTGCTCAAGCTCCTCAGCATCTGGTGTATTCGGGCATGCTGCCTCTGACATAACACACGGCTAGCACATAGGAGCTGAGCATGAAAGAACTGGGCGTGATTAGCCTTGAGAAGAGAAGACTAGGGGGAGCATGAAACCACTCGTCAAGTACTTGAAAGATTGTCACCAAGAGGAAGGGTAGGATCTCTTCTCGATCATCCCAGAGTGCAGGACACAGAATAGTGGGCTCAAGTTGCAGAAAGCCAGATTCCAGCTAGGTATCAGGAAAAATAGCCTGAGTGTTAGAGCAGTACAGCAGTGGAACCAGTGAACTAGGCTGTCCCACCCTGGAGGCATTCAGGATGCTACTGGACAGCCATCTGAGAGAGATGGCTTCACTGGGCATCCTGCACTGAGCAGGAGGTTGGACTTGATGTCCTTCTTCGCCCCTTCCAACTCTACTGTTCTATACTTCTATGAAGTAGTCATGGATAGCTTTCTGTTCTGTGAATTTGTTCAGTCCCCTTTTAAAGCCATGCAAATTGGTGGACTTCACTACTTCCTGTAGCAGTGAATTCCATAGTTTAACTATGCATTCTTGTGTTTCTTGTGTCTTCTAAACCACCAGTCAGGTTCATGGATGACCCCCAGCTTTAGTGTTACAGGACAGGGAGGAAAATGTCTCTCTCTTTCTCCACTTTCTACACACCATGCATCATTTTAAACACCTCTATCCCATCTCCGTTACCTGAGCTAAACAGTCCCAGTTGTTGCAACCTCTCCTCATAGGGAGCTGCTCCAGCCCCCTGATCATTTTAGCTGCCCTTTTCTGCACTTTTCCAACTTAATAATGTCATTTTTCGGGTAAGGCAGTCAGAACCATATACAGTATTTTAAGTGTGGTGGCACCAAAGATAATCTAGCAGATGAAAGTATATTTGATGCTGCTACTGAACCCACTGAACTGTTTCTAAATTATGTGCAAGAGGCTAAAAGGAATGCTAAGATCTGGAATCTAAATGATAAACAAGGTGTGACATGGAGTGCCAGTGGCTGGGATCCTAAGTTTTGACTCAGAATTACACAATTCAGTGAATGTAAAGTGATAAGTGTCAAAGCTTATCATTTTTGACTCATTAGTTCAGACTAATTAGTTTATTTAGAGTGAATGCTGAAAGAAATGTGTTTAAGTTTTCATGATGCTCTTGGAATTAGATAAGTTTTATTGAACCATGAAGCATTTGTTTTTCACTTCCAGGCCTAATATGTGAACAGGCTGTTATGCTTTGGTTGTCATATTTTTCTGAATGTTGTGGTGCTGATCAAATATTCTGTAGAAAAATGCATGCAAAAAGGCATAGATTAGGGGAAAAGGCTTGCAAAAAAGTGGCATGCAATATGCCATGGAAAATTAAAAAAAATCTTTTATGTTCTGAAAAATTCATACAAAAATTTATGCAGACTTTTACAAAATGCAGACTGATGCAGAAATGGGACAGAGCAAACTTGTGCCTGAAAAGTGCAAATATTATCCAAAGTCAAGCATATTTGTTCACCCCTACTCTGCACATGATTCCAGCACATTTCAATCATACCAAGCCAGTTTCTCATTTTCTCAGAATTGTGATGTCACAGTTAAAATCCCCTTGTGGATCAGAATCCACAAAAGTATTATTTCATACAAATTGTGTTACTGTGCAGAATTCCACCCGTATGGAAGTGCTGCGTCTCTCTTGTTACTGTTCTATTAGTAGGCCTTCCTAATATGTAATTAGGAATATTTAAATAATATTAAATATTTAAAATATTTGACCAATATTTTAAAGTTAATTAATTTTAATTGTATATTTATTCATTTAATTTATTTTAATCATGTCATTTTATACTCAGTCGTGGTGTAGCCAATTTATTTTGTTTAGGATTTATAATACATTGTAAGTTGTCCAGGGACGACAGTAATGGACAGCCTATAAATTTTCTAAATAAATAAATAAGAATCCCAGTCCACTAGAACAGCAACAATTTAACAAAGGACAGATGAGAATGTAACAGAACTGTTGTCTTTGGCATTGGTATCCCCTGTGAAATAACCTATTTGTAGAACTGCCTCTGCCATAAAATAAAATATTAAAATAAAAGCAAAGCAAAGCAAGCCCTGTCATTTTGCAATTGTAAATTTCATACCACTAGACTGAACATGCCATGGGCATGGACAGATGGCTGGGACAGTGAAATCAGACTTTTTAATGGCAGATTTGGGATTGAGGTGAGACAGATGGGCATCCTGTCCTGGCAAGGGTGTGCAGTGATGAAAAGCAAGAGGCAGCAAATTGAAACTGAACATCTTGCCTCCCCCTGTAGGCCTTCCTACTGCCACTTAAAGGACAACGGCCTCGGGGTGGAGAAGTGGTGTTTTCTGGGGAGACCCTGTTTAACACTGAGCGAGTAGAACAACAGGAGATTGTGCTGTCAGAACAACCTAAGCATGGGCGCAGAGTGGGTGTCGAAGATTACATCTGTGTGGCAACTGACTCACTAAGAGGCAGTGTGGTGTGATGGTTAAGGCGTTGGACTGGGGACCCAGGAGATCCAGGTTCCAGTCCCCATTCAGTCATGAAGCTCATTGGGTGGCTTTTGGGGCAGTCACGGACTCTCAGCCTGACCTACCTCACAGGGTTGTTATTGCTGTGAGGATAAAAGTAGAGCGGAGGGGAACTATGTAAGCCACCTTGGATTCATCCCAAGAGGAAAACAAGGATATGAATGCAATGAATAACAACAACACTATCATCATATTGGTGATTATTAAAATCATACATTATGTAGCTTTTGGCATGGAATAATGTATGTTTTTGAAAGAGCAGCAGGTGACAAGTGAGACACAGACTTCCTCTGAGGTTTGCTGTGGGAAGCCATCTGGACATCTGATCTGCTTTGGGGCTCTATTTTCTCAACCTAACACATTTCAGCACATTAAGCCATTGAAGACCTCAGGCAAGGGTTGAGAAAGTGGAAGTTATGGCATTTGGAAGTAGCAACCTGCAGCTTTTCTGCGCACTAGCTTCTTAGAAGGAGCAGTCTATCAACGAAATGAGCATTTGGAATTTCAGCTGCAGGACCCTTAAACATTCGCTTTCCAGGTAGGGTGGAAGTGGTCAGGACCATGGACAGCTCAGTGTGTGCCTGGACAGGGAGCCAAGCTGGAGGCATTGCAGACAGACAACTGTGGAGCTGGCTTGGAACTTGCCTAGTCCTGCAGAGAGCCATAAGGCCCACTGCCTCAGAGAAGAGTCCTTGGTCTTAAAGGATCCATGCCATATTGCAAAGGCAAGTGGGTCACTGTAGCTTTGAATCCTTCTGCTTTCCCTGTAGGCAGGAATTTAGCAGAGAAGCCCTCCCAAGTCGGCGCTCCGAAGAAAGCCTCAGAGACTGAGTGCAGGGTGCACGCAGATTGTGCTTGGGTGAGGCGCTTGGACGGTATTGTGGTCCTAAGCCATGTGAGGCTTTGCAGGTTGAAACCAGCACCTTGAATTGGTACCAGAAACATACAGGCAGCCAGTGCAAGTGGGACAGAACTGGTCTTACGTGTTCACAGCTCCAGGTCCCAGGTATTAGTCTGCCTGCTGCATTCTGAACCAGCTGCAGTTTCTGAACCATCCTCAAGGGTAGCTCCACGTAGAGTACATTGCAGTATTCAGATTTAGACTCCACGGGGCTGAATCCATGGGTTATCCCCCAAGCACCACTTTCTGGAGGCGGCCCTCCGAGTAGGAGAGGGACCACTGCAACATAACACCCCCACCTCCAATTCAGATAGCCACCCCAGGATACAATGACTGATGCTATCAAAAGTCTCCAAGTGTTCCAGGAGTATCAACAGGGTCATGCTCCCCTCGCCTCTTTTCTGGCAGAGGTCTCAGTTTTGCATGCCCAATTGGCCACCTCATCCACAATTAAATCATGCATGAGGGAAACTTTATTCTGCACCAGTCTGGCATTTCAGAACAGCATCCAGGGACCTAAAGGCAGGCTGACATAGGGATCGTCAAACCTGTGGTCTGGGACACGGCACAGCCATTAACTGTCTGGACCATGTGCCCCTTCACTGGCCAGTCTTCTTCCCAGTGCCATATCTCCCTCCACCTGTCGCTACACTAAATGAGCCCCCCACCATCCCCTCAGTCTCTAGTTTGAGGGTGCTCATCATGCATCCTCTACCCCATAGTCATATTTGCTGCCCTAGTCAAATTCTCCACCTCAGCAGCAATAGCGGAAAAGGTGGTTTCTCTACAAGTGTGCAAGGTATGTAGGAAGTCCAGGCTTTGCCTTCAAGCAGAATTACACTCCTAGACACCTCCCAGAAGCACAAGTCTCTGCAAATTCCCCATGGCCTTACACCCTTGCAATGCTGCTATTATTTTATTTTTTTATTTTATTTTATTTTATTTTATTTTATTTTATTTTATTTTATTTTATTTGACTAACTCCTCTGGGGCATCAAATACAGCAGCAGAGGTAGGGTAGAGTCCCTGCTAGGTTCTGATGAAGCTGTATGGCTCTCAACCCCAGAAGTTTCCCACTACTGTTCTAGTTCATGGGGCACAAGTCACCCTTTCATATTACAATAGCAAATTGTGTGGTACAGAAATGAAAGACAAGGATAAGGATGACGATTCAAACCCGGATGGTCACGTCCAGGGTCTTGGAAGGTGTTTGCTGTCAGCGATTGTCTATGTACTGGCATCACTTAATTGGTTGCCTTTGTTTTAGCCACTGTAAGGAATCATAAGGAGCTATTTCTGATCAACATTTTTGTAGGTGGGACAGGACGAAAGCAAGCTTACAGTAATGAAGAGGTTGCTTAGTTGAAAAGCATCTATCACGTCTCAGAGAGGCATCTGAAAGAGTTCTAAGCAGGTCTCTTCTCAATGCAAAGAGAATTTATTCAGTGAACACAAACTAAGAAATGCTTTGCTATAGCTTAACCACACAATTTTGTTGTTGTTATATGAACAATGCAGGAATAAATATCATTTAGTGTAGCATAATGTGTTCCCTCTCCCCTTGTTTCCATTCACCTGTACCTTTCATCTAGCTTCGTTCTTTGCTTGTGTTCAGGGACCATGTCGAGTGGTTCTGCTTACTCTTTAATGATCTCGGTCTTTAATCTGTGACAGCACAGCCATGCCTCGAGGTTTTCTTTCTTTGAGAGGTTCCTTTGTCTCTTTTTCATTCATGCTCGGCAGCTCATCCAGAGCACGCCAATGCTTTATTCAGTGAGCTATTTGCAACTTTGTGTGCTCGCTGTGTACGTATTAAACCTACCGCCATTCACTTGATGCTGTCTTATAAACTGATACCATACCTAGTATCATTCGGGGGGCTTTGTGGGGAAGGGAGGTAGCTGCATCCCCACGATGGTGAACATTCTGCAAAACAGCCTTTTATTTCAGGGGTGGGGGCAGGGAGGCAAAGAAGCACCTCAAAACTCTACTGAGAAAAATGTCTAATGAAAAATCTGAGCTCATCATTCTTCATCATGCAGCAGCATCTTTGCCATGGCTTTTCAAATGGTAAATTTTTGAGGAATGTGTGGATGCATCTTTTCTCTAACGCAAGTAAGAACACAGAAGCTGCCTTATGCTGAGTAAAGCTATTCATTTGTTGAGTCCAGTATTGTCAACACGGGCTGGCAGCAGTGACTCTCCAGGATTTCAAGTGGGGGCATGCCATACCTGGAGGTACCAGGAATTGAACCTGGAACCGCAGAGCAGGGCTGTACCACAGAGCAGGGGCCAGTCTCTGAAAACGCCACTGTTCCCCTGAAAGTTCTTCAGCAGGGATAAGGCTGCCAGTGTTGTGTCCACCTCCAGGGAGGAGGTGATGGTAGCCCTGTGCCAAAATCCATCACCCACTTTTCCCCATGAAAGAGGCTTCCATTTTTCTGTTCCTTTTGAAAGACAGTTTAGAATTCATGTTGAATATTCGTGTGTGTGTTGCTTTTGAGCTTCCCTATTTGCTGCAGTGGCTGAGCGTGCAGTGTGGTTTTTCTTTCTGTTGCATATCCTTCCATTTCTACCCCTCCTATCAAAAAAAAAATCCTCCTGTGGGAGGAATCACCTCACGAGGTCTTCCTCTGGGATTTAACGGAAGTACCAGAGCTGAGCAAGCGCCAGGCTGCTGGAGGGATGAAATGAAAGGCAAAAGACTCCCCTGATGCTCTCCTCAGCCATCACATAAGAAAGGTAAGCACAGAAATCCCAAACTCATTCAGGTGTCAGGCCTGGCTCCCTCCCAGCATCAACAACCAAACATCTGTTAAGGAAGTGGCAAACTCCTTTATGATATAATAATGCATTTTCATCTTGTCGTAATCCGCTTAAAGGGTCCTCAGGACAATTCAGCAGAATACAAGTTTAATAACAAAATGGTAGGACACAAACACCAGCACCTCACTGGAGTCCATAGATCAGTCTGCCATGAGCCCAAATTCAGATAACTCAGAGGATCCAAACAGGAGCCAATAATTTTTTGTCTCAGCACTAAGCACTAAGGTGCTCCTGAAGAGTAAGTTTGGGGAAATGGCATGGGTGAAAGGGAGTGTTTCAAGCTTCTCTCTTAGATTATCCTTAATCTAGATCACCCTTCCCAAGATATAATTTTATTTCTCCCACACACAACAAATACCTGGTTCATTGATCATATATTTTAATAGTTCCTCTCTTCTCTTACTACACTATCGCTTCACAAACCCTTTGTCTGCTTAAAGATTTACACGGCTGTATGGATGTAGGAATTATATGTGATTCATTTATAATTCAGTTGCATTTACATTTCCTGTTTGTAGCTCATGCATTCCTTCCAAACTGTGGGTAACAAATATTTGATATAACCTTTAAACATGACACTAAATCGAGCCTTTCTAAAGAAGTTGCAGTTGAACTGTGTTTATGCAAATGCAAGGATGCTGAGCAATTCCATTTTCCTAAATCTGATATACCTAGGACTTTGCAAATGAAGACCTGGTCATTACTACACAGGTCTGTATCATTTTGTATGGATGGAAAGTAAACATCTTTCCCGTTTTGTAGGTACAGCCACAATCTAAGAAGCAGCTCTTGAACTCAGAGAGCATTCAATATACTTTGAAAGCCTTTGAACAGCCTTTGAATCCTAAGAGGATTGCCCTTGTGATGAAAGTAGTGATCTGCCAAAGCTTGAGAATAAAGGAGATGCACTATGCGAAGGGACAGTGCTACAGGTCTTAGAAGGGGTGTCGTGGGACAGAGCTGAATGTGCAGAGCCGCAAATGACATGGATCCTGAATTGGAGGCAGGGCTGACCTTCTCTTAGACAGTTCAGGGTGTAATGGCTGGGAGGTGGGACTGAGATGTTGCAGGGCAGGTAGAACATTAGAACACCGAAGCCTCAATGCAACAGCCCTGTTTAAAAAGGCTAAATTAAAGGGGTTGGTCTTCACTACAGGCTAAGAGGTGGGCAACACTTGTCCCTGAGGGAGCACATGCTGCAGGTTGTTAGTGGCGCAGGAGAAAGTCCTTTCATGTGTTCAGAGGTCCTCTCCTGCATATCTTAATAGCCAGACGGGGTCACAACAGGACAGGCTGGGTCTCTAGCATTCTAGGGACTGAAAAGTAAAGTAAAAACATCCTTTTGAACTCGGCCTGGAAAGCAACTGGCAACTCTGAACATTGGCATGATGTGGTCCAACCCTGGCAAGCAGCCTTGGTGCTCTGTTTTGAAGCAGCGGAAGCTTCTGGGTACCTTCAGGGTAGCCCGATAGAGAGCTCATTGCACCAGCCTAAGCATAATGAGACCGAGGCCTGGGTAATCGTGGCCAGGTAAGGCTTGCTCAGGAAGGCTTGAAGAGATGGCAGGATGCCGCAGGTGTCCTTGCTTTTTGTTGTGGCACATGCACAATGTGAACATTCAGCCAGGAGGGGGAGCTCTGCCCATGTCTGCTCAAAACAGTGGCGAGGAGGCACAGCGCCAGCACTCTCTGAGGCAAGGCAGATGAACTGGAGGGAATGGATCCTGCCATCTGCCCTGCTTTCTTTCCTGTTCAAGATGACTGCGCAGTGCATTCGTCCATCTTTATGGAGGGATCTCTTTGAAATTTTCCAAGTTCAGCACCTGGTTTGTTCGAGGGTGTTGACAAATGATGGCTCTTCGGAGCTCTGAAAGAGCCTCTTCTAGATTTGAAAGGAGATCCTATAAAACAAAGGCATTTCTATCCAGACAGGTTTTCAGCATCAAAGCTAGTCTGTTGAGGGAGGTTTTGATTGGTCGGGTGCCATCTCTTTTATTTGTTGTCATGCGTTCATTTGTGTTTTAGTGGAACTGTTGTTATGCTAATTGCATTTTTGTTTTTTATCTGTATTTCATGGTTAGCAACATTGTGTACCATTTTTGTATGAACCACAAATTAATTTGCTAAGTAGATCAAGCAGAGCAGAAGGGCTTAACCTGTCATTCAGCAACCACCATTGGACTACCACTTAGGCCAGTGATGGCGAACCTTTTATAGACTGAGTGCCCAAACTGCAACCCAAAACCCACTTATTTATCGCAAATGCCAACACTACAATAAAACCTGAAAACAGGTTTTAGTTTTGAAAAAACAACTCACAGCCAGTCTAAGCAAATTTATATATATCCTTGGCAGCGCACCGACCGGCCATGCGAAAGCTTGGACGAGTCATGGCTAATGAGTCGCGGCTTGTGACGTCATCACCTGGCGCCACTACTCCTTTCCGAGCATGCGCATGGCCCCTATGTGCGCTGTTATTCGATGCTCGGCTGCTGGGGCCACTTGGCTTGCATGCCGACAGAGAGGGCTCTGCGTGCCCATTGTGACACACGAGCCATAGGTTCACCACCACTGACTTAGGCTGTCCACAGAAACACTATACAACAGTTCAGAATATCTGTACTTGCCCTTGCATTCGATTTATTTCCCCCACCCCTCTCCACAGGGATTTTGACCAGGGCCATCCTATTACGGAGGGTAACAAGGCCTCAGGCCATTATTTTTCATATTAAGGCACTGGTATAACCTATTGATTTCTCTCCTAAGGATGTACCAAGTTAAAGACAAGGTCATAGTCAGTAAATATGAGATATATTTATTGTTATTATATTTACAAACAAAAATATATTTGTTTCTAAAATACAAAGGCTATACAAAGGCCAAAATACAAAGGCTATAATAAATTTTAAAGTGCTCTGTGGGCTTTAAAAATACACATCCACAGTGCAAGGCAATTGATATAGAGGCTAAACGCAAAAGACTTTTCTCTACTTAAAGCAGGGCATGAGGTGAGAGTCTTTTATAACACAGATTAAATCTCATGGATTCCCTTGGTCCTTTCTACTGGAAAGGAGTTCTCCTTAAGGAAGATTTGTTGTCTTATAACCTTTAGTAGCACATACAAAAGGTCTTCTGACTGTTTGCCAGGCAGAGTAAAATGGAAAGATTAATGGATTTTAAATAAATTGTATTTTCCTGTGGCATCTCAGCAACTACAACTGTCTCTTTATCACCAAATCTAAAATGTCTTTAATCTATTTGTTTTCATATTGATGTTATTTAATATAGAAACATTTATGAATGCATAAGGGGTGTCAACAATTTTTCTATAATAATGAAGAATCATACTCTAATATAAGTAGTATAAATAGATGAAATCACATACATACTTGAAATTCTTGAACTCACATACATTCTTGATTTTTAAAAAAGTGGGAGAAAGGACTGCATTTCAATACTTTCTGAAGGACAGATCTGCTTGTGGTCGGGGTATCCCAAAACAGGTTCCAATAATGGACAGAGAAGCTGGAAGGCAGAGGTACTCTGCACATGCTATGTCACCTCCATCATCATTACTTGGTGTGCTCTGTGAGCAAGTTTTACTTGGAAAATTATATCATGTGTCTATGTGCATCTAGCAGTGTCCTTTATTTTCTAGCAACAGTGAATGTTTAACAGCAGCGTTTTGTAATAATGTAGGATCCCATTGCTTTCTTCTTCCTCTCAGATCCCCTGCTCTTGATAAGTTAATCTAGTACTATGCACATTGAGACAGACTTACACTTGTATGCTTCTGTTATACATCTAATCTGTTCAGTAAAAAGCATTTCCTGGGAGGATTACTTAAAGCTAAAGAATGAAGTGCAAGGAAAGAAACAGCACCGGGATGATGCACAGAGCCTTTGTGTCCAAAAGTGCTAGGCTGAGAAGGAGATCCAAGCCCAAGACCCCACTCAGCCAGGAAGCTCACTGGCAACTTTGAGCCAGTCACTGTCTCTTAGCCTAACCTACATCGCAGGACTGTTGTGAGGATGAGATGGAAAGAAGGAAAACTACGCAAGCTATCTTGGGTTCTTTGCAAAATCAGACAGACAGCCAGACAGACAGGATATACATCATCATCATCATCATCATCATCATCATCATCATCAAAGACTAAAATGACTAGGAGAAAAGAAAGGTGATTGGTTGGTGCATAAAATTCTACCCTGTGGGCACTGGTGTGCCTCCTTGAGGAAGGCATTCCATAAAGGGAGGAAGACAGTCAAGAAGGGCCTCTCTCTCGGCCACCCACAGAATCTGAGGGGGGGGGGTTAACTGGGAGTCCTGCACTGAGCAGGGGGTTGGACCGGATACTCTTCTGGCCCTTTCCAACTGTACTCATATGATTCTATGCATGTCCTTTCATGGGGACACCTGGGGTGACCTGCAGAGCCATGCTTATACTTACAGAGAGGTTTCCTGTAGCTCATCCTGCCCTTACCACCAGCCTTCCTGACTATTTGACGTAGTGGCTGGAGTTGAAGGGAGTGGAGAGCCACAAAATCTGGGGGGCACCTGCAGGGTGGGGAATGCTGCTTTGGGTGCCAAATTCTTTGTATGTATGGAGATTAGAGAATGTGCCGTGATAATGCAGCACCAGAAATCACAGTTTCATCGGGAGAGTACAAGAAGTCCTGTTGGGCTTGATCAGCATGGTTGTATGACTGGCCCACAGTTGAGAAAGTCAGTGCAACCATTGTATGGCACACCATTGCAAAGCTTTGGGTTCTGTGACTCTGTGTGTAGGACCTCTGTTGTGCTTGAGCTTTTCTGTCATTCCAGCCCTTTTAGAATGGAATCCAGTGGGGCTGCCCCTAATGCTCTGAAGCCAGAAGATGATGGGTGAGATGCATGCGGAGGTGATCTGCACCTGTATGCTCCTCTCACCTGCAGATCAGCCACACAACCCATTTCACAGGCAATACAGTTCTCTCCACACCTGTCGCGATGCAGGGATCCAAGTGCAGATGCCCAGTTCTGACCTTGGAGCGTTCTTCCAGCCTTGGAGCTGATGATCCAAACAATCTGAGAGTCTGGATGCTGCCTCGGATGGCAGAATCACTCTACCTGTCACTTTCTATATTAGGGTTACAGAAACTGACCTACCAGGTATAGTTGGACTCCATCTCCCATTATCCTTGACTTCTGATTAAGCTGCCTGGAGCTGATGGAAGTTGGAAGTCCATTGACATCTGGAGGATAACCTTGTTATAAATAATGATGCTGAAAATCAACCTTGCTTTTATTATCTTAGTAACCCTCCCCATCATAAAAATCCAGTACTGCTTATATCACTCTGTCACACAAGGAAATGCTATAACTCTGTCAGTGTTTCCATATCTCTTCTGTTAGACTAACCAGGCTACTGGGTCTTAAATATATTTCACCCCCCCCCCAACACACACACACACACACACACTTTACAGAGTGAAACAGCCTGCCTGCTAGGGAGGTAAACCCCAGAATCCTGTGAAATCAGTGACCTAATTAAGGATGACAGTCATTAGCCCAGTGAAATAGAAGTCTGCCTGACAGCATCTGTTTGAGAAAACCCCATGTTGTTACAGTTTGACTCTACGGCATTCGAAATGCAAATGGCAATACTAATTAGACGACTCTTCTTTTAGCATTGCATCACGTGGGATTTTCTCTCTTTCAGGTTGCTGGCAAGAAGCCCGGCAGCCTTCTGCAGATTGTGGAGCTGCGAGTCTGTCATTCCCAAAAGTGCAATCCGTCTGGATGTTTCATGTAGCACAAAGTGACCTGAGAAGGGGTCTTCCTTTTTGAGGGAGGTCTCAGAGATGCATCACCAGCACTTATGGCCAGAGCCAAGGGCCTCTGGTGCATGCGAAGGGGTGAAGGTGTCCACGTGCCGACATTAAGCAGGTGGCTGTTGGCTTAAAGAGTCTCCACCTTTCTTTAAGGGGATTGTGGGAAGCCTGATGGTGGTAGAGCACCTCCTGGCATCTCCAGGCAGGGCTGGAAAAAGTACTGCCTTGAAGAGCAGCTGCTAACATGGTTGGATGGACCAGTGGCCTTACTGCATATACAGCTTCCTGTGTTGTGATCTTTCCACCCCTCAAAAACCTTTTAATGTAGTTGGAACTGGCCATATTAACTACTTTTTAAGAGGAGTCAAATTGCTCCAGAACTGATGAACCCACAGCAGCCTAAGGTGCTAGGTGAGGGGGTCTTTTTTGACCTGTGAATGCCCCGATCCCACAAGTCTCCTTCCACATGCTTGCCTTCCTTACTAGATCAGGGCAATAATTTTGAATCACTTTGAAATGAGCTTTGGTTCTTTCGGAAAAGTGGTTTCAAAAAGTGTCTCTCTCTTTTTGGCGTGTGAAGCATAATTTTGTCTTGCTAGTGACAGAACCCCGGAATTTCAATTTGTGAGGAGGAAATAAAACTCGGTTTCATGGGAAAGAGCAAGCGTTAAGACCGTCTGCCGCTTTATTGTTTGACCCAGGTTCCCCCGGCAAGACTCACGATAATGCATTACCGTGCAGGCAGAGGTGGAGTCGACTGCAAAGTTTCAATACAATTACAGGGTATTTATACCCTTCTGGTCATGTACACAGGTACAGAGAAATTGGTGACAGAATACAGACATTACAATGAAATTCTGAGGTCATCATATACAGAACAGATAAAGGAAGATCAGCTAACATACAAATGACAATAAGATTACACTATTTATAATGGCAGTGTATTGACATTTCAGTGGAGTAACTTCCAGAGACTTGAACCCATCTCCTGGTCTGCTTAGACATGTAAATTCAGGCTACTGAGAAACCATTCATGAATTCATAAGCTCATCCAGACTCAGACCCTGAGTAATACATCCGCACCATTCTGATTGGCCAGGGTGCATGGTGCGCTCCGGGCTAACAAAATAGATACTTTCTGGTAAATTCCTACAGAGATTATTTAGCTACATTGTGAATGTATATAATGTATATTCCACTGAATGGCCTGTCTACTGTAGCTTACAGCTAAAGGTAAGAGAAAGGAGCGGAGGAGGAATGCCATTTTAAACAGTGACTTAGCTTGGAAAGCTGGTGCTTTTGAGAAGGAGTGCAGGATTGATTTTATAATGCAAAAGCACACAGAAGCAATGCTTTTCTGCCAGGATTTATCCAAATTTTCCCAGCACTAGCATGTGGTACAATTGAGACCTGCAACAAAATGTTGCAGTGTCCCATGCTCCAGCTGGGCTTCTAGCCAGCCAACACTTTTAAGATAAGATATTCCATTCTATCCTGCCATCTTGTCTGCCCTTCCCAACTAGCAGTGTGGTGTTCTGCTTACAGTATTGGACTAGGACTTCAGAGATCTGAATTCTAATCTTTTTCTGGGCCATGAAGCTTACTAAGGTGACTTTGGGCCAGTCATTCACTCTCTACCTGACAGCGTTGTTGTATGGATAAAATAGAGAGGAGAGGACCACAACAGTCCCTTTGGGCTCTTTGGAGGAAAAGCAGGGTATGAATAAGAAATAAATCCTAGTCAACATGCCGTGCCCACTGAGCATGCTCAGTCCTTGTCAGGCAGTTTGAAGGAGGGCTGCCACCTTAAGCATGCAGCCTGAGGCTTGTTGAAATAGGAAGAAAAATCCTACAGCTTCCAGCATTCCCCAGCTAGCATGCTGACAGTTCTAGGACCCTTTTATGTCTAAACATGCATAAAATTGCATACCCTGCTTTTTCCTGCAGTATTTTTCAGTAGAGCTTTCCACTGGTGTAGTTCTACTTCAAATGCCTTGCCTTTTCCTTCTCTATGCCAGGCTGCAGAACCTCAAGTCGCAGAACCCAGGGCAACCACCAGTCATTTGGTAGCTTTAGTTCCGTTTTCTCGCTGTTGTAAAAGATTGAAATGGCTCTCCGAAGGCTTAGTTCCTGACCGTAAAAGCAATCGGCTGAAATGCTCTGGCAGAGCCCCTTTGCCTTTATTCTTACCCACCACTGGAATGTGGAGCTTTAAAATGTATCTGAAACAGACTTGGCTCCCTGGGCTGTTTGAAACATCAAAACATCCTGTTTTGCTTTGCTTTATTGATTGAGGTATTTATAGGTCTACCCTTTGTAATATTTAGTTTGAAATGAAAAGAAAGCAAATAGGACAATAAACAAACAATAAACAAACCACCTAATTGAAAGAAAACAGCTGAGGGAACATCATTTCCAATGCTTAAAGGGTTTCTGTATTCTAGTACATAAAATCCAAATGCTGGAGATGCCTGCATGGACAGATATGTCTTAAGTAAAGATCAGACTGGAAGTGAAAGGCAATGGACATTTTCTCCTACCGTTCACCCTGTGAAAACTTCCCTGGTATCCTGCAGAAAACAGGGAATCTCAGCAGATGAATCTAAGCAGTGTAAGTCTACATGTATAAATATTGTTTCAACTGCTCCCTTTCTAGAACAGCCTCCTGGCAACAGAGGATACCATATGCCTGCTTGAATAAAAACCTCACGTACTGCCTGTGAAAAAAATTGCTCTGAGTTGGCCTTCAGGGCAGCAGCAGACAAGGGGTAGACTGAAATCTATTGCTGCATTTTGCTGTTAGAATTTTGGAGGCCAAGATGCAGAAAGGAATTTGGGTAGCAGTGGCCTCTCTCTAGCAAACAGGTTCCTGCTGTTAGGGGTCTGCTTTCTGCCAGATAGACTTTGTTTCCATATCTGTAAAGAAAGGAAAGATTACCAGGGTACCAGCTTCTCCATTGTGCTCTCATCCAGAATATTGGTGGTTGGGGAAATGCTACAGGGAGGGGTCAATGGACATCTGGAAACCCACATGAAGAAGTTCATACTGGGATCCTGAGATGATGCACACCTGCTGTAAAAGCACCGTCCCTGGTCCTTCTTGAAATTTGGGAAAGGATAGGTAATAGTGCAGGTAGATTCATGTGAATCAGAGCAAAGATCTGTATCATTCAGCAGAAAGTCCGCACACCAGGCCTGGGGGCACCAGCCTTGCCCCCATCATATTCTCCAGCAATTGTGACTACATGGCAAAGGGCCGCTGATAACAGGAGGTAGGCGACAACCAGCAGGTCCTCCATGAATGTCTCTAATCCCCTCTTTAAAGCTTCAACTTGCGTTTGTAAATCTGGTTTGTAAGCCCAGAGTATCGAAGGAAAATACCATGAAAAGCCAGACGTGACCAAAACAAAAAACCCAGAACAATCTTCCAGATGCAGCTCTCGACTAATGATTCCCTAAGAAGTTTAAGCCAATAAAATGCCTTGTGATCTTGCCGCAGTTCATCTGTTCATTCCTGAAAAGATTCCAAGCAGAAACCTTCAATCCAGATGTGTGCATTTCAAATATAATGCAAAGACAAAGGGTGGCACATAGCAAGAACTGGATGCATAACATTTAATGAAGGGAGAAAGGGGGATTTCAAAGTAAATATATTACGTACATGCACACACAAATAGAAACTCCCAAGACAGCATTATTCAGAATGTCACCATATTTACAAGTGTTTGATATAATAAGAATACCACAAATGAAATAGTATCCCTTCTTTTTTCTTACTGGAACTAATTTTGAATTGGATTACTTCAAGGCTGTGAAGCAACACCATCGCTATTTAAATGAGAGGCTAAAAGCTATTGTCATTGCAAGTGAGTGAATTTAGCTATTATACTGAAGGAACGTAAAGGCTTAGAAAATAGTATTATCTCTGTTGTATTATCTCCCTCAATAGGAATTTCTGAACCAATGATTCAAGAATCTTGAACATCAAAGAAGTATAGAGATGCCACTATATGCAAACAGATGTTTCCATAAATACATAGATGCCTCACTCAGAATGAATTTTTGCCTAGGTTTGTGTGCCAAACCAAGGGATACCTGGTTGGTGTAGTAAGATAAGAGAATCCATGCTGAATTGGACCAGAGGTCCATCTAATTTTGCAGAGGAATGGATGAATATCTCCATTTGGGTTTCTCTCCTCATTTTTTTGCATCATACATTTGTGCCATCTCATTTCCACATCAGTTTGCAATTTTCAAAAGAAGTCTTCACAAAAATGTGCACAAGAATAAATTTCATTGGCTACGTTTGATTTTACTGAAATTAAAGAAGAGAATCCATGTTTATAAAGGCAACATTAATGACTGGAGGAATAGCAACCACCAATGTTTATACCACACTAGTGAATTCTGTGATTCTTTGGATCCAGCCCTCTGTCTTTCTCTCTCTCCCCCTTTCTTTAGGGATGGGTGAAAAATTTGTGGGCTTGTGTTTTAATATGATCTTAAAATTTCCTAAAGCTATGTGTAAATCAGAGATAGGTGATAGGTGACTTCCCTGAATTTTGCAATTCAGTTCACACATCAAAGATTTATTCCTTTTATTACCTTCCTGAAACATCCGGTAGCCAAAACTCAGAAATGAACCAAAATGCATATTATCAGAAAAGTGCACAAAATGTATACAGTAAGGAGTAATGTGTGTAAAATGCATACATTGCGGGGACCACATTATATTAGGGGAAATCTTTTGTGCCAAAATGTGTGCATTTAGCAAATTGCATAAAAATGTAGACACTGGGAAAAGCGTCTATAAAAACACATACGCCTAGATAACTATGCACAAAAATATGTGCACTTTTTCATGTGGGCTTAAAACAGATTCACAATCTGAGGTCGAAACAGAATGGCATTTATTTAATAAAGGAAAAATGAGAAATTGAATGGAATTGAGCTTGACAGGTTCATCCATCCTTCTCTCATTGTTTGAAAGTTCTGGACCCCCTGAGTACTCAGAATCATCATGCTTCACCTGACCCTGTGATCAGTCTCACACCAGGGCATTCCCTCTGGCATTCATATTCACGCTTCCACCCGTCTTGGGGGAAAGTGCACAGCAGCGATCCTGGAAGCACATGGTTATTTTTAGCTGGGACGCGAGATGAAGCTTGTGGGTCACTAGAATTAATTGACTCCCTAGTCTACACTGACAGTTATTTAGGTTAATTGCATAAGGATCATTTTGCAGGCTTTTTCTGACAAGATTATTCGAAGGCACAGATGGAGTCAAATGTCAGATGAGTCATTTTAATCTGCATTTTCAGTAGTGGGAAGAAAACTACACAATCCTATAAATGCACTGTCACACCTTTTCCCTCCTTTTCCTTGTTGCATTAGCTGCACCATTAATTACTCATGAGAAAAAGTAGCTGCTGAAACAGTTTTGTGGAACCCATTAAAATGGCAAGGGTGAACTTCCTATGCTTCATTCATACTATGCAACGTAGCTCTCTTACGATTTTTCTCTGAGGCTGCGGTTCAGGGGAACACTATCCGTAGCGTTTCTGTAATACAGCTGCTGACTTTTTAAAGCACCATTTGACCTTTTATCTCTATACCGGAGAAGATTTGAGAATACAGTGCTTGTAAAGAGAATTCTTATATGCAGCATCTAGACAGGAATTAAGTTCAGGATTTGTGGTCAATTCATCTGTCTGTCATAGAATTTTTCTGTTGGAGGGGACTTTGGAGGTTAACTAGTCCATCCTCCTGTGCAGTATAGGATCTATAGCATCACCGGCAGAAGGCTGGACAGCCTGTTTATAACTACCTCCAGCAAAAAAAGAGCACACCACCTTCCAAAGCACTCTGTCAAAAAGCCCATCACTTTAGGAAGTTTCTCCTACTCTTTAGCCAAAATCTGCTTTCCTGAAATTTTCACCAATTAGTTCTAGTCCAGCCTTCTGTAGAAATAGAAAAATAATGCTTCTATGTCTGAAATAAGAATACCTTGGAAACCTTTACTGAATAAAAAGAAAGGGGTGTGAACCACCAGAAGAGTCAGTGCAGTTCTGGAAGGGAGGTGAGGCAACCTGAATGAATAAATGATCTTATGTTGAGTAATTAGAGGTGTTGCTCCTGGCTGAGGTAGCACTGATGTTGATGTGTTGTTTGATCAGTGATGTTTAGTCATAGTTGTTGTTGTTGTGTTAATTGTATTGTTTTTCTTAGTTGTTAAATAAAGGAAAATAAGAAAAGTTTACCATGTGTGAAAAGTGTTTGCAGGTGGCCTTTTAAAAAAAATACCCTAAAGATTTAAAGATACAGTCCTATACCTTTTATCGCTTGGGGAGAATAGCTTCCTGTGTGTGGTTGGAAAGGGGAAAGGGGAAAGGGGAAAGGAAAGGAAAGGAAAGGAAAGGAAAGGAAAGGAAAGGAAAGGAAAAAACAGCTTCTTCCCCCTTATGCCTCCATGGGTTATATCAGGCCACCTGCAAACACAATCCAAATGTAGATTGTGACTTTGGTCCTTTATTTCTCTTGACCACTTTTTCTCTCAGGGACATCTCTTCAAACCTTAAGGGAGACACATATTTTCCCCCAGTTGTTTCTTCTACCAACATATATATTAAGCATCATGTCATGTCCCTGTTTTCGTACATGCAGAAGGACCTAGGCTGATTGCTGTTATCTCTGCTCAGTTCTTGTGGAAAGGACCAGTGGTTATAAATCATTGTGAGCATTATAAATTACATTGTCATGGGCAGTACCATCCTGTGGCCCCTTGACATCATCTGGGAAGCCGTAAGTTCCTTCAGAGTCACAGTTCTCTGGCTTTCTATAATGCCATCCCTGCATTACCCCCTTGATGCTGGCACGGCGCAAAACACGACTGCTGGCTGTCCCTAAGGTCACAGTTGGGAAAGAAAACGTTCTGGGGCTGCAGGGATGTCTGTCCCAGTGCCGCCGCCCCACCAGGCTTTTTCCATCTCCCTCCCTAGCATTAAATCTAAAGAGCTGCAACTGGCCATCTACAGAAAATGCAGGGTACCAAGCCACCTCCAAGCCTCGCTTCTGTCACTGCCTTCTGTAAGCCTTCAAATTCTGAAGCTCACAGGGGAATAGGACTGCACCCTGGGTGACGGAAGGAGCATCTGGGCACGGCACAAATGTGTGGGAGTGCAACTTTTCTTTCCATTTGGAGTTTTCCTTCCTTCCTTCCTTCCTTCCTTTAATAATGGGGCCCACCCAAGTTGATTCCAGTACACCTGCAAAGTCTGGGCCATAGCTAGGTCAACTGCTTTAAAAGCTTTGTTTCTGTTGTACCTCATGACACAATTGATTGGATTGACTGAGAGCACTGAATTATTTGAAATGCAAGTGTTGATAAATCCACAAGGATGTTAGAAGGGGTAGTTCTCTCTCTCTCTCTCTCTCTCTCTCTCTCTCTCTCTCTCTCTCTCTCTGTGTGTGTGTGTGTGTGTGTGCGTGTGTGTGTGTGTGTGAGAGAGAGAGAGAGAGAGAGAGAGAGAGAGAGAGAGAGAGAGAGAGAGAGAGAAGGAAATTAGTCTCCTGAGACAGTGCACCTGTGACACTTCTAAAAGAATGATAGGATATTTTATTGGAAATGTTTGTGTAGTCTTGTGCAAATGACATGCATATATAATGGATTGGATGCCTTGGGTTGACTAAGGTTCCAATCCTATGCAGGCTTACCTAGGTCTCAGTGTGCCCTACTTCTGTGTAGGGGAGGTGCAAATTTTGTTTGGTTCACATGTTTAAGGGTGTTGACCTGGGCTATCACATGGATCAGCACATAGAATCCTTTGAATTCTGCACTTCTCCAAATGTTGTAATTTTAAAAATGTAGCTACGTATTGTATATGCTACATTTTAAAAAGAAATACATATAACTCAGACATTATTTTTGCTATGCTGATGTAGTTCATGAATAATATGAACTGTTCAGTCTGTCAGTCCCTATTTCTCAATAGGCATCGGGCAGCTGCAATCCAAAGCATCTTGCTCAGAAAAAAATTTAAGTGAGTGACAGCTCCAAATTTAAATATTGTCTTTGACAGGAAGCCTAGAAGATGCATTTGGAGAACAGATAAGAATGTGATTGAACAGGCTAGATTCTATTGCTTCTTAGGCCTTTTCCCTTTAACCAGATGGTCACTAAAGTATTTTAAACTAAAGGCCGCCTAGGGCATGGATAGTATGGATTTCCCCCTTTCTTAAAATTCTACAGGCAATTATAATTCCTCCGGTCCTTTGTAGAGATGAAGTGTGTTGACTTCATGGCACTTTTGAATCTGAAGTATATCTTGGGTGTGCCAGAGTGTACTCCGTCCATACTCTTTCAGGTAGAAACAATGATTCTGCAAGCCAGTGCACTTTTTTACTGGGCTTCCATGAGAGGTGGTTGAGGCCCCATCGGTGCGGGTGTTCAAAGATAGGCTGGACATGCACATGGTAGGCATGTCATGAGCGGAGCTGGCTGGAGTCAGGGGTCAGACTAGATGGCCCGGGAGACCCCTTCTGACTCACTGTATTTCTATGTTTCTATGTTACTCATGCCATGGACCACCTCCCTCATAATTTCCTGATTCCTCTCCCCTGGTGAGAATAACTCACGTTAAACTAAGCAGAGTTTGCTTCTGAGTTAATGTATAGGATTGTGCTGTAAGACATGGATTCCCTTGCAGGTATAACTGCATCCAAGTCTTCAAAAGCCTTATAAATCTGAAATGGTCAGAGGCATTTTGTGTTTCACTTTGAATCTCTTTCTTGGAAAAACAAACAGATTTTTCTTTCCCAGTGATTCCCCTTGGGAGCCCTGCTGTTGTGAATAATTTATATTATAATATTTCCAGGGGTCTTACAGTTTCATGTGGGCACTGACCTGTCTCAAGGTACATCTATTTGAGGAGGCATCTCCAGGTGGCTGCTTGACAGGTGGTGAGAGGAAAGCATTTTCTGCCATTACCTACAGCAGTTACTCCACTCAGTTTCATAAATGAAACTTGACTTGTTTCTGTATACACAACACTCCCTGTATAGAATAAATCAGCCCAGGAGTTGGATGTCTCCTGTGCTTGTGTTAGAATAGAAGCCTTTCCCTGATCAGACCTGGCTGAGCATCTTAGTGAGAGACAATTGAGTTTTCATTCAGGTTTTAGAGGCTAGACCATTGCTTGAGGTTCACCACACAATGCAACTTGCATCATGCTGAGTGTAAGGATGAGCCCTGTGGGATGAGATCGAACATCCAACAATTCCAAAATTCCATCTCCCATAGCAGCTAAACATGCACATGGTGGGCATGTCATGAGCGGAGCCGGCTAGAGCCGGGAGTCAGTCTAGATGGCCCAGGAGACCCCTTCCGACTCGCTCTGTTTCTCTGTTTCTTCTATGTTTCTATGTTCCTGGGAACCACACAAGCAGATAGGCTGGTTGCATGTTGCCAAAAAAAGAGGAATTGCATCTCATGGGCAAAAGGAAAGATTTTGCATAAAAATTACAGGTGCTGATTTGTACATTCAGCCTGTGGGCCTGAGATCCCACACCTCTGATCTGAAGGATAACTGCATGACCCTGCAGGTGTTGGCCCCACAGTATACAGATTAGACAGCTAGTGTGGTTTATTGGTGGCTGTGATGGACTGGGACTTGGGGGAGTCAGTCTCCACTTAGCTACCAAGGTTGCCGAATGACTTCAGAACAGTCACTGGCTCTCGGCCTGTCTCACTTCACAAAGTCTTTGTGATGATAAAAGGAAGATTGTGAGCCACACTGAGACTTCTGCAAATGGGGCGGCATAGAAGTTCCATCCATCCATCCATCCATCCATCCATCAATAAATAAATAAATAAGAAGTGAACTGTGAAAGCTGCCTTGTACTTCTTGTGTGGGAATAGGGGAGGAAGGCTGCATAGAAGTTCCCTAAATAAATTAATAATAATAATAATAATAATAATAATAATAATAATAATAATAGGGGAGGAAGGATGTCAATGCTACTTTTAAAAAATCAGGTTGATTGACTTTAAAATGTGCATTTGATGGAATACTTGAGCACCCCAAGTATGTTTATTTGCCACCCATACGGCAAGCTCTTTTGGGAGTACTGAAAAATGTAAAATATTGGAATCACCCATTGTAGTTTCCTCCCTGTCTGCTAACTTCATTGAAGCTGGAAAACCCACCCAAGACCCTCTTTCCTCATTGTACATAGTTCCAAAGCCAATTCCTGAGGATGTGTTGAAGTTGTTAATTAAATGAGATTGCCAAGTTTGAGACTGCATGAAGCCACGTGACACAAGTTTGACCGGTGGTGCCTTTTGAATAATATCTAATTGGCAAATTTTCAAAATAAAAATATAGTTGCAGCTTGTTCTTCCAGGGGACACTTCCCTCCCTCCTTTCCTCCTCCTCCTCATTTTGGAAACCTGTCAAGTAAATATTGTCAAATACTATTCCCTCTTTGAAGATGGGTCCTGAATGAACAACACAGTATCTGTATTTTGGGAATCTCTGAGGACATGACTTAGGCACAAACTATTCTTTGCAGGGTCTGGTGGTCCCTTCAGAATCCATTATCTGAAGGAATCTTCAGCCTCATGCCTAACACAACACGTTTGTGGGAATGTCTTCTGATCGTTGAATTCTGAGAAACTTGAGTGCAGTTTCATTTGTCATATATGATAACCATTGACTATTAACTGGCAAAATAGCTAAATGCTTCATCCTCATCCAAAGTTTGTTTTTCCAAAAGACATAAAAAATGCATTTGCTACTTAGCACTAACCTGCAGGAGCGGTGCACCTCACCCGCATTTCTATGAGACCAT
Source organism: Varanus komodoensis (assembly GCF_004798865.1). Taxonomy (NCBI): domain Eukaryota; kingdom Metazoa; phylum Chordata; class Lepidosauria; order Squamata; family Varanidae; genus Varanus; species Varanus komodoensis. The sequence goes on from NW_025335761.1 coordinate 48,037,521, forward strand.
CTGAGAAAATCTACTGTATTTCACAAACGAAGTACTGGCTACATAGATGTCAAATATACTAGTATTTAAAAAAAAAAAAAAAGGCTCATGGGGTGCAATTGTTCAAGTGTATCAGCAACACGCAGGTATTTTATGAGGATCTGGGAACATCAGATTGGAATAACCCTCCATGGAGGTGCCAGGCCACGAGTGCGCACTGCATCGGCCTTCCAGATGCGCAGGACTGCAACTGCTGTCTTGCCCAGCCCCTTCGGGATGAAGACAGTCATGACCCAACACATCTGGAGCGTGCTAGGTAGGGGGCGATTGTCCCGCATGTGCACACACACACACACACCCTGTTGCTTTACGGATCGGAATGTTTATAGTGACAAGAGCTTCATTAAAAGGCATTGATTTTGTGAACGTGAAACTCCCTCAGGAAGTCATTATTCTTAGCCTTAGTATGAACTGGCTGACAGCCCATAAAGTTGCTTTTCCTTTACATCCCTTGCAAAACATTCTAACATTCTTCAAAAAGGCCATTTTTCCCTAAAGTATCATGATTCAGACAATCTAATCCACTTTGGAGACTCTGATCCATGTTTTTGAATGTTACCAAAAAAAAAAAAAAAAAACCAGGAAAAGCTCAATTTGAATGCCAGCCGATTATATTGTTTGCCTTCTGCATTTTAGTGTGCTTTTTCCTCCGTTCAGCCCTTTCTTTTATTGATTGGTGGATCTGGTGTTGCAAACATATGAAATCTGTCTGTGTGAAGTCTTTTCCTAGGCAAAGATCCAATAGAAATTGAAAGGATGCTATACTACTTAATCCTTGCTGCCTGTATAAGAGTTGTTTAATCTTCCCCACAAGTTAACAAATTTTCACGGTGAGGAGAAACAGTCTTGAATGTAGAAAACATTTGTAGGCAGAAAGCCAGGGAAAGTTGTCTTGCATCTCTGCCAGGTAAAGTTATTCTCCATCCAACTAGGTCTGATTTCCTTTTGACTTGGAGTGGCTCAGATCTCACATGGAGGTCCTTTCATTGCTGGCTTTTTAAACCTGGAGATTAAAAGAACTAAAGTAGGGGCGCACAAACTGGCCAAAACAGCATGTCAAGGTTTTCCAAGTTCTGCTTAGCCAGAGCTGTGAGCCTTGTTTTTTGAAATGCATCCATTTTTCTCCCTATGAAGGATTGGGAAGGCTGAGCACTTTTGTGTGGTCGGCTAGGACAGGAGTCCCTGGAAGGCGATGGCGCAAGCCAATGGCATCACCAGCCGTCACTCACTTGTGGCTTTCTGCATCATTGTCTGAAGCGGGGCACCAGTGGAGGGGAGAGGGAGGAGTCAGGAGAAGAAAAGGAAGCCGGGGAGCAGGGTGGCTGAGAAAATAAGGGAGGAAAAAGACAGGTGAGGGAACAGGGAGGGAAAAGGTGGGAGGATCACAGGAAGACAGGAGAGCAGGGAGGCTGAGAGAGGCATGAGGATGCTGGAGAGAAAAGGCCACAGGGAGGACACTGGAAAGAGAGCCAGGGAGTTGGAAAAGACAAGGAAGAGGGGCACTTAGCTGGGAGACGAGGACATAGAAACATAGAAACAGTGCGAGTCAGAAGGGGCCTCCTGGGCCATCTAGTCTGACCCCCGGCTCCAGCTGACTCTGCTCACAACATGCCCACCATGTGCATGTCTAGCCTATCCTTGAACATCCTCACCTATGGGCCTCAGCCACCTCCCATGGAAGACCCTTCCATACCCTCAGGGTCCTAACTGTCAGGAAGTGCTTCCTGGCACCCAAACTGAACCTTGGTTCCCTTGGTTGCTGCACTCAGGGCAACACGAGTGGGGCAAACAGTTCCCAGTCCATGCATAGACCATTTGGGAGACTATATGCTCCCCAGAGACCTGCTTGCCTGGTGGAAGTAAGCTGTTCAGCCTCCTGTCATTAAGCCCAACTTGGCAGGACTGAGTGAGCGACCTTCTGGCAGATGAAAAACAGCCAAAGGAGTTGTCTGAGAGGAGTGGACAGAGCCAGGCCTGGTGCAGAGTTGTTCCTCAGCGGTTGCTTCGTGGAAGGAGAGCATGAAGCGGAGTAGCATCTCCCGTGTGCTGCCTCGCTCCCTGCCAACATCCCCATGTCCCCACTCATCCCCACACTGCACCCCTGCCCTTCCCTGGCTTCCCTTGCCACGCTCCCCTGTGCACAGGACTTGCGCGCACTGCCAGGGCTGCCCTCCCCTGCCTTCAGGCACATGGGGTTGGGAGTGAGAAAGACGGCCACTTCGGGTGCGTGTGCTCCAGGGCTGCTGGTCGGGCTTCGGCGGAATCAGAATCAGAAAGAAAAAGGTGCGGTGGGAGCTGGGAATGTGGGCCGTGCCAAGACACTGAGATGAGAGAAGCAGAGGCACGTATCTCAATGCCAGGCTCCCCAGGTGGGCAGGGAAGAACCAGCATGCACCGTTGGCAGGATGGGACTCAGAGCAGGAGAGATTCTCAGGCAAGGCAAGTGTGGCTCTCGACCTCCATGATGTAGTGTCATCAGAGGAGGGCGGCCCAGTTAGAGGACTGGCTCACTTTCAGAAGGACATCCCTGAAGGGATGGGGCCCAGGCATGCTCCTAAGGAGAGTTCCTGGAGGTGAATACTAGACCGGGTTCACAACAAATTGTTCTGTACATGCTCAGAGATTCATTCTGGGTGTTTTGTGCTTTTTTTGGGCAATAAAGAATGCTTTGTGAAGAAAAGGTTTGTAGAGTTGGAATGCATGAAGGAGGAACTATAGCTCCCAGCGCATGGAAGGCAGCACTATATACAGACCGTGCCCTTTTCCACCTCTTCCCACCCCACAAGACCACAGCTGGAGCTGACTCTTCTGTTGCTAGGCAGATCTGGACAGCAGAGAATGCAGGCAGGAGTGTCTCCCCCAACAGCAGCCATTCTTTCCAGAAGACTCTATGGCAGCAGTGTGGAAACCATGCTGAAAAGCTGTTTCTGGGTTCGCATAATCAAACAATCCATGGTAAAGTGTGGAAACCATAGAACAGACCATTGTTTCTCTCTGTAGTTACATAGATACATTCTTACCAGGCTGTACCATTCTGTCTGGGTTTATTCAACCATCCCACAGTGGCTTCTGTCATGCTTTAGCATTAGGACTGAACCCAGCCATATTGCTGACTTTACCTGATTTTGGAAGTAAGAAGCTAAAAATTCTTTCAAACCACACGATGCATATTTCCCTGCATTTTTGATCTCAGCCTTCCCCAAACTGATATCCTCTGGATGTGTTGCACAATTCCCATCATTCCTAGCTAGCACAGCCAATGGCAGGCTAGGTTTATGGGAGCTACAGTCCAACATATCTGGAATGCAGAATATTGTGAGTCTGTTTGTGCCATAGAGCATCCATTTACAGAAGCATAGTTTCATTTGTTTCCCAAATTTTAGAATCATTGACATGTACAAAAACAGATTCTGAAGTTTGTGTTTCGTTTTCATTTTGTTGTAAAGTCGTGTAAAGGGCTTGACAGAGAGCTCCTCAGATTTCTTACCAACCTGAGGGAACGTAAAACTTGTATGCTACAATTTAAATGGAATGATGATGTCTTGTGGGACTTTGCTGCAAATAGCACATCACCCAATTTAAAGAATAATCTTCTCCAAAGATTTCCTGGCAGAGACACTTGAGCACTGCTGCAGGGCCCCCAGCGGCTCGCTTTTCTGAACTTAAGGCTATTGCTGATCATCCCTCCATTGATAAAGGGTCTCATCCCACTAGACTTTAGAATGCCCTGTAACAGTGATTCGCATGGACAAAGAAGAAGAATTTTTCCAATTTGCAATGCTTAAGCATATTCTCTAAGAGGAAGTGAACTCGATCTTTTCCAGGTTGCTCATTTGCTCCAGTCTGCATCTGCTCCTAGTTCTGAATAACACAACTAGAATATGCTAGTTCTGTAAGACAGGATAGCATGCCACTCCATTTCATTCATTCATTCATTCATTCATTCATTCATTCATTTTTCGATTCATATCCTGCCTTTTTCCTACAAAGGGCTCAAGGCAGCTTACATCATTCTCCTCCTCCATCTTATCCCCACAACAACAACCCTGTGAGGTAGGTTGGGCTGAGAGTCTGTGACTGGCCCAAAGTCACCCAGTTGGTTCCATGGCTGAGCGGGGACTAGAACCCAGGTCGTCTGAGTCCCAGTCCCATGCTCTTAACCGCTACACCACACTGGCTCTCAGTGTTCATAGATGAATGCCACATATAATCAGGAGTACAAAAGCATATTTGGCCAGAGAAACGCCCCGCAAGTCCAGCACAGCTGGGGATTGTGTCCTGAAAACAGCCTCGCAAAGACCAACCTATGCTAGGCTTGTGAGGAAGCTCCACATTCACAGACTTCTTGTGTTCAGCCCTATGGTAGAAAGCAAGGCAGGCCAAGAGGAGATCCATGAATGTATGGAGCATGAAGGTTGCACAACCTTCCTCTGCATCACATGATGTGCCCTGCATCACATGTGACACAGAAGGATGCTGCGTGTGACATGGAGGAGAGTCGAACCAGGCTTGATTCTTGGTCTGTGTTGTCCAAATGTTGGCCTCACTTGCCAGAAACTCGGACTCGTGGCTGCGACAAAGTGGACTGGAGTTGCGAAGCCAAGCCCAGGGAATCCAAGAGATTCCCACCCCCAGAGCCGATTACACTCACATCTCTAACTTATGCTCAGTGGCCACAAAATGTGGGACACCGCGGAGAAGGAAAGATGGAATGGAGTGTTCTGAATGTGAGCATCCCACGTGGTGTAACCTTGTTAGAAGAGTTTTCATTTTGTTCAGCCAACCATCTTCTGAAGTAGAATAGATTCTGACATTAGTGGTTTGCTTACAGCAGGGGTGCTAAACCCTTTTCTGCTCTCTGGGGACTCCTTTCCAGTGGTTGGAATGGCATGCAGGGTGAAGGCAAAAGGGTCTGCCCCCAAACGCCGGCATATTTCAAGCACTTAAGATGCAGCCATGAAAGTTTAAGCTGAGAACCTGCCCACAACTCCCAGCATGACCCAGTCAGCTTGTTTGCCAGGGCTCCGAAATGCTGATTTGAGCCACATGGGGGAGCCCTTCCTGATGTTGCCCGTGTCCTTTCTGCACCCGTGAGTTTGCCCAATGTACCCCATGTGGAAAACCAGCAGTCAGGAAAGTGGCACCCTCCCTGGAGAGGAGGCTGCTGGTACACTCAGTGCCATATGCTTCAACTCTCCGAGTTATATTTCAGTGCTAAGGCACTGAAGCAGGAACATGTGAAGACTTGGTGCCCTCTGAAAATAAAACCCAATGAAACTGGAAGCAATTACCAAAACTCCTCCTTATTTCACACAAACTGTGCACCTCCTGGAGCTCTTTTTCTAGGGATATAAACTTGTACCCCCTGTTCATGTTTTGCAATATTTTTTGAAGTATATTTTTGCAATCCATTGGAGGATTCTTGCCATTCTTTGCAGCTGGCGTGATTTCTTACATACACGGCATGTCGGTGTTTATGCATCCATGAAGCTTTTCTGCCTGAATTTTAACTATGTTCTAAATGCTTCTTCCACAGCTTCCGGTTATGGGAGGAGCTTTTATGGACTCACCCAATGAGGACTTTAGTACAGAATGCTCCTTGTTTAATTCGTCGGCCAACGTCCATGCAGCCACTTCGATGCCGAGCCAACCGGAAGAGGCATCCCGTTCATCAAATGACACCATTTTGTTATGGATTGCAATTATAGCCACAATTGGGAACATTGTAGTTGTTGGAGTTGTGTATGCGTTTACATTCTGAGAGAAAGGAGGACTTTCTGGGCTTCATCCTCACTCATGAACATCTATGTGTTTATGTATGTAAATATATATCTATATCTATGCGCACATACCTATATCAAATGCATATCTTTATGAATATATGTTGGTAGATGCTCTTTGTTAACTCAGCACCTGGTAACAGCTCACAGGTGTCAACCCCACTCCCCTCCAAAAAGAATCCTCTTCTTTGGAGTTCTTTGTACCGGATAAGGGATGGTGCATCTAATTTACAGCAAAGATTTAACATGAAGGGCAAGTATGAACTACAAGGCAAACTTTTTCTCCCAGAAAGGGCTGTGTCATTTGCTGACTGATGGAACTTTTGCCTTTTATTTCTTTTGCAGTGAGGTGGTTGTAGCTCATCCTTCCCTTGGACTGGAATTTTCAGCTTGGATTTGAATATAATGCCTCTTTGCCTCTTACAAGCCTCCCATATTATTCTCTTGCTCCGCAGAGGCAAGGAAGCATCCAGCTCTGATCTGAAAGGGGAAAATGGAAAGTGAAACTTTGATATTCCTCTTCAACTTTTCCTTCTTCTTTGAAAAGCCTTGTAAGTCAAGTGCACATTATTCATGGAAATGCCATCATCGACTTCATTGATGAAGTAGAGAAAACTGATACAGTTTTCCAGTGGAAGGAAGAAAATGGTTCCGATTTCTAGAAGGCTGTGCCATCCAAAGTGTGAATTCAGAAAACCCTGATTATGAAAGACTGAAATGACGGAAGTACAAGACCTTCGAATGAAATTGATATTTGTGGTTATACTGCTGATTGGACCCATTGTTTGCTATGAAAACATAGTGACTACCATGTAAGAAGTCTCCGATGTACGTTTTCCACTCCCTTTTGTGTGCACCAAACTATTAGCTGGCAGAGGACAGAATGGAACGGCCTTCTGCGTGTATCTGCAGCCTTGAGATGGATTCTGCCAAAAACACCTCCAGGTGTTGCAGGGCCCTTGGCCAAGATACTCTTAACGGGCCACCTCTCTCAGTATACCTGCCTTCCCACTGCCATCACCATCAAAGTTACTGCTGTTGTTGCTCCTCATCTTTTTTCTCATCATCACTACCACTTGCTTCCTCAACAGGCAAAGAACAAACAAAGCGGCACATCGACTGCCCCTTCTTCTCATCCCCACCAGTGTCTGGGCCAGAGCAAGGAGCAGGTGAGCGACAGAATGCAGTGCTGAAGAGGAGGAGCTGTCTAGAAGGCTAGTTGCTGATCCCCCGATGGGGAGGAGCCCTCAGCCTGTGCCCAGTCATGCCTTGATTCCGGACTTTTGCTATCTTCATGGAGGGAGCTAAGTGTATAAAAAATCTCATGTCAAGGGGAAGATGGAAGATATATCTTTTACTTTATTATCCCTCTGAGCAATTGTTTCTAAGAGTCTTTCAACTATTATTAGCTTAGCCTCCTTCACACCATAAAAGATTTCCTTTTGGACCAAGGATGCTTTCCCCTGTTCCCCTTCCCTTCACTCTGCCTCCACATTCCAGATGGCAAACAATTATTCCTTAACAGGGTCTGAATTTTATAGCTGACTGGCCATTTCTATACCTTTGAACCACTATTGTTATAGAAAGTTAAACAAGTGCCCTTTTTGTTTTATATCATCAGAATCCTTGAGTTGGAAGTGAACGTGAAAGATGATCAAGTTGAACCCCTGCTGATGCAGCAGGAAATCTGCTGCTACAGAATCATAGAGTTGGAAGGGACCTGTCATTAGGGCAAGATACAAATCATCATCATCATCATCATCATCATCATCATCTTCATCACAGTTGCAATCACAACAAATGCTCAGAAATGATGCTTTGTATTTTTTTCTCAAATTTACCTTTCTGATATATCCAAATGTGGGTCTTGAAGTCTTGGTGAAAAATTCCCATTCTGTAATCTGGAATAGTGCACATGATAAGCTATCAAGACTTGTGCACATGATAAGCCTATCAGACCCTGTGATTGGAATCCTTGTAAAATTTCCTGAGACTAAACTTTCATGACTAAATTCGTGGACTGGGGAGCATTAATGTGTGAGTGCCACTAGTTTTGAGCCTGGATTTTGTATTCTTCCACATTTTTATGAATGACTTGAAGGAAGAGATGGGGGAAATGCTTAGCAAATGTGCAGATAATACAAAAAGACAGAAACAAAATTCAAAATGATCTTAAGAGGTTAAGATCTGGACAGAAAATCAGAGAATGAAATTCAGTAGAGGCAAGTACACAGTTTTTTGTTTAGGAAAGAGAAATCTCAGGCATAGGTATCAGATGGAAGATACTTGGCTTGACAATGGTACCTGTGGAAATGGCCTTGGAGGTGTATCAGCCTCAAGATGTATATGAATCAGTGGTGTGATGTGGCTGCAAAAAAGGCAGATACGATTTCAGGTGGCATCAATAGAGATACACTTTCTAAGTCATAGGAAATAGCTGTTCCTCTCTAGTTTTGCTTTGTTCTGGCCAGATCTCACTTCAAATACTGTGTCCAGTTCTGGACACCACATCATCATCATCATCATCATCATCATCATTATTATTATTATTATTATTATTATTAGAACATTTCTATGCCGCCCCTTGCCAAAGCCTCAGGGCAGCTTACAACACAATACAATACAATACAATACAAAAATAACAATATAAAATTAAAATTAATAATATAAAATAATATAAACAATATAAAAGGAGTTAGAAAAGTTATAAAAGAGAAGAAAAGAAGTCGCCCTGGCCAGATAAATAAGTAAATATTGTTAACAATTAAAATGACGTTTAAATAAAAAGGTCTTCGCCTGGTGCCGAAAAACAACGACGGCGCCAGGCGGACCTCTCTGGGGAGCTCATTCCATAGATTGGGCGCCACCGCAGAGAAAGCCCTCCTCCGAGTACCTACCCTCCTAATTTCTTTCACGGAGGGTTCCCGGAGAAGGGCCTCTCCCGCAGATCTCAGGGGGCGGTCGTTAAGAAGGATTCAGCTAAACTGGAACAAGGTCAGCAAAGGGCACCAAAGATGACCAAAGGAGGAGAAAGCTAGACCTGTGGAGAAAGATTGAAGGAACTAGGCATGTTTGGCACTGAGAAGAGAAGACTGAATAGAAGTAAAAAGCATTCTTTACGTACCTAAAGGGCTGGCACACAGATGATTGCTTCAATCCTTGCTATATTACCTGGACTTTAGGATATAAAAATAGGCTTAAGGTACAGAAAGGCAGATTACAGGGAAATATCAGGGAAAAGATCCTAATGGTCAGAGGAGTCAGACATGAAATACTTGCGGAGTTGCTGAGCTCCTTGTCACCAGAGGTGTTCAAGCCAAGACTGAGCAGCTATTCATCAGGGATGCTTTGAATTGTACTCCAGAAGTGAGCAGGCAGTTGGGCTCAGTGGTTCAATGGTTCCTCCCAATTCGGTGGTTCTGTGAGTTGCCTGGCTCAAAGGACTGCAGAGAGGGGAAGGGAAGGGGGGATCTGCTCCAAGAAAATGCCAGTAGAAGCCAAGTGGCAATGCAGTAAGTGGGCATCTGCAGGCACTTCTCAGATATAAATACAGTAGGTATGTCTGTGTGGGTCTGAGGGCACAGCCTTCAGGAAACGGTTTGACAATATATATTAACAGCAGCCACTGACACATCAGCATAGGCATGACCGCACCCTCAGAAAGAGGCAGAGGTCAGTATAAATGCATAAGTGCTAACTCAGATATGTTGGATTTTTTAAAATTGCTGTAATTTTACACAAAAAGATAATGGACCAAACCCCTGCTGCTTCTGTTTTGCATCTGGGACTCTGCATTCATGCAAAGGAACATTGATGCTTTAAAAAAATGCCGCAAAAGAGTGTTTCCACTCCTTGGGGTTATTTTTGGAAGCCCCAAAGTCTCACTGCACAAGCAGGTAGCCCCACAAGCACAAGGGCACAATAAAGTACTACCTCCCCCCCCCCCCCCCCCCCCAGTACATCCCTTCATAGTGGAGAAGACTATGAACACCTGAGCTGTGTGCTTGTCCAGGTGCTCCCTGAACATGGGCCACTTCAAACCCCTTGCTTTACTTTCTGATAGGTCTTTATCTTCCAGCCAGACTGGAGGATGTTTTCAAAAAGAGGTCTTTCCTCTGGCAGCCTTTCAAATAAAGGACAGACACCCATGAAGTAGGGCACATGGCCACTTTATATGTGTTCCCAGTCCTTCCAGTATTTTCCAACCAGTCACGACTGCCTAGTTTAAGCCTCTTAAATTAACTTAGCTTTCCTTGATTCCCTCCAGCCTTCCCATTTTAAGACACTGATGAAAAGTAAATGAGTTCTTTTTCATGTCCTTGAGTGTTTTTTTCAAGAGAAGCACCTCTTCATCATTCTATCAATTAGGAGATGCAGCTTCTCTGATTCTGTAGTCTGGACACGTCTTGCTGTGAAAGCCATCCCGGCAGGGCCCAGAATGGAGAAAACCATTATAATGCCGTTATACCCAGTTGTACTTAGTTTTACTCAGAGTGCTTGATAATTTGCTAATACAATACTTCGCTTCTACAAATTTGTCAATTTCAGTCTAAGGGGAGTTAACAATGTTTGCCTGCCAAAAGATTCCAGCAAATTTTAAAAGAAAACTCATCCTTGAAAGCAAGCAGATGAGAACTAGCTGGAGCTGCAGGGGGACCAGACAGTGTTGTAAAAAGGCGGGGGGAGAGAATTGTATAATCTTATATGATGTGCAGAACAATTTAGGAAAAGAAAGAAGGAAGATGATGTTCTCTCTCCTTAGTACAGTTTCCTGCTATTATTCGCAATGGTCTAGTATTAACTTGTTATCAGTAACTGCTTTGAGGGACAGATGTCCATAATGCTTGCTTCCAGATTCCCAGTGCTTCATTTTCCCAGCATGCTGTAGCTTTTTGTAATGGACATACCCTAAGCCGGCCTTCCTCAGTCCGTTGCCCAGTCTTTTTCGTCCTTCAATGTTTGGCTGTTTTAGGCTGCATTCGGGATATTTCATACCATGGCAGGGCCTGTCCCCCACCCTCACCCCACAACCTGGACCCTCTGAAAATAAGCTGGTGCAATTGTTTTGGCAGGGGAGGACAGTTTGAGTTTGGAGTCTCAGCTCCAGATGTGGAGCAATTTTCTGAGGTCAGAGCTGGGACTTGGCACAAGCTCGTCTGCATACTGCTTAGGAGCCATAGAATCATGCGCTTAACGGATTGCTGTGTATTTAGCCCCTTGCATGCCGGATGGCTTTTACCGGTTGAATTATGCTTTAAATATTTAATATAATGGTTTATTATGTTGTATTTTATGGTTTTGAATTTTGTGAGTTGCCCAGAGAGCTCTGGCAATTAGGCCGTGTAGAAATGTAATAATTACATAAATAATAATAAGCTCAGTGCATATTCCCATAAATTCCCTTTTTCAACAAGTGGGGCAGTAGGAGATATAAAGAAGTCAAAACACAAAGAAGCCAATTATCTGTAATTGGACAAGCTAAAGTTGATGCAGGATCAATTGATTAGTTTTCTAAATTGCTCCCTCAGCCTATCAGATACCTGGGTCAATCTACAACAAAAAAAATGCTAAAACTTCAGATAAAACCATAAAACACTGGAAGAAAAATAATAAAGTAAGAGCAGCATTAAAATTAAAGCAGGAATTGCAGAAAATACTGCAAGCAGGATGAAACAAAACAGTATTCATTGCCTGTATAATGCAAAGCAAAGAATGAGCCAATGTAGCTCCCTTGGCAGCAAGTTCCACAGTCAGGGTACTGCTACTAAGACGGCCCCGTCTTAAGTGATCACCCTCAGAACCTTTGTATGATTCCAAACATACAATCCCAGAATTCTATTTCATAGGGAAGAAAACAACAACAACTCAGTTACCATGATTTGTCCTGTGTATGCTGCAACATTTTCTGCCTTTTCATTTTATCTAGCTAAGAATTCTTGTTGCATCTATGGGGGGGGGGTGCAAAAAGCATGTTCTGATACATGCCTACTTTGATCCACACACGCTTTGTTGAGACCCACATGCTGATGATAATCAGTGGAAATGATGGGTGCGTTCAATAGCAACTTGGATGAAGAGTGAATTGTCATCTCTCAGAGAATGGCAGTCTTCAGCTGAGAAGCTCCTTCTGACATGACCTTGTAGCAGGGCAGAGGCGGGCAAATGATTTAGCAGCTTTGAGGTTACCTAGTGAAGATTCTCAGGGAGTGGATGAGAGACATTGCAGAGTTGGGTGGGGAGTGTGGAACGGGTTCCTTGACCCAGTCAAGCAACTTGAGTAGGCCCATTAAGAAGTGTCAAATGACCCTCAAGTAGCAAGACCCACTCTGGCAGGGTGGGAAGGAGGAGATAGAAGTCTTCACATGAGCAGATGCTTCTCCCCCTATCTAGGAGAATGCCACTTTGATTAACACTGTACTGAATGGCTAAGCTCAAATGGAAAGATTCTGCTTCTGAGGTGTTGTCTAAGCCTTCTGGAGAGGAAAAGAGGAAGGAAGAGTGACCTGCTCTTGACAGTCTAAAGAAGAGTCTTGTGACAGAGCTATTGTTCTAACTTCATGGACTTTCTTTAGTGATATTTTGTGTCTATTCCCATTCCTATGAAACTTTTCTATTCCATATCCCGAGGAGATTCAAACTCCTAATAGCTTCTCCACATTCTCCTGCGGGGAATTGAAAGCCATTAATGTGTCATGCGACTCTGTTTTCACACCATGTCTCTGGAAATATAATTCCACCTGCTTTCTTGCAGCTAATCAGAGCTGAGGAGGGGGCTGTGACCTGAATTTAGAGGGAAAGCCTGAGGGGCAGGGGGATTTGGCCAGGCATTTAAGGGAGGCATAGCTGAAGCACCAGGAACAAAACTGCCCTGTTCTTTGAGAGCTCACATTCTGAAATTACCTTTTAATGCTCTGCTTGGAGGATGAGCTTCCCACCTCCCCACAGGGTAAAAAAGCATCAGTTTTTAAGGCAAAAGCTATTGACCCCATAGGGTTTTAAGCCTGGAAGAGACCTTGGTCCAACCCCTGACCAGTCCCAGCATCTTGCAACCACAGTATATAAATGCAAGAAGAGCCCTGCTGGCTCAGCCCAGAGGTCCTTCTGGCCCAGCACTCAGCACACACGGTGGCAAAGCAGCTGCCCATGGGATCCCTCAAGCAGGATGGGGGCAAGGGCTCTGCCTGCCCAGCTCCTCAGCAACGGGTGTGTGCGGGCAGGCCACCTTCACTAAAGGAGGCAGCAAATAGCCAGCAAGGCTAGTAGCCACGGATAGCCTCTTTCCCCACGAATCTGTCCAGTCCCCTTTGAAATCCATCCATATCAGTGTCAGCAAATTCCATAGTTTAACTATACACTGTGTGAAGAAGTACTTTTTATCTGCCCTAACCTTCCGTCAATCTACTTCATGGGATGATCCCTTTCGGTTTTACTATTATGTGAGTGGGAGAAAATGTTTCTTACATCTCCTGCTTAAATGTAATCTCTGACAAGAACCCATCATCTTCTGAGGCAGTTGGTTCCAGTGTATAACAACTCTTCTTAGGGCATTTCTCCTCCGGCTTAAAACAAATTTGCATCCCTGCACTTTTTCTGAATGCACGTACTTGAGATCAGACTACTAGTCAAGGAGTGCCAAGCCACATGATACTCACAGAGCTCTTCTTTAGACAAAAGGAGAAGAGCTCTTTGAAACCCTTAACCTCATATACCACCTTTCATGCAAGGCAGTATCCCCTGTGACCCAGTGCAAGGTCAAATGCTAAATGAATGTCATGTAATTCAGGAAGGAAAACTCTCCTAGGTGGAGTGCTTAGATCTCAGTTCTGCAACGATACCCAGAGTAGCTACAGTGCATTAATAGATTTGTACCAAAAAGCCCTTGAAATCAAGAGTGAGTCAGGTTTCTATTACCCACAGAAGCATCAAAAGATACTTGAGTGGACTACATCAAAATCGTCTTCTGCTGGCAGCTACTCTACATAGAAATGTAAAGCACTCGATGGATTATTCATTTGCCTGTGGCCAGACACCTTCGGCAGCAGCTGCCCAGAGCGCCTGGGCTCCCCACACAATGGGACTGGCCAGTTTGCTGATGAACATGCAGATGGGCACTCCGGCTCCAAAAGCCCGGAGCATGCCCATGCTTTCCAGCTTGCATTCTTGATTCATTTCTTTTATACATCTCTGTAAGATTTGGTTGTTTAGAAACTGACATCATTTTATTTTTCTTTTAACCTCACTAATATCAATAAGCACCTGTTGCACAAGCGGTAGATGATGAAGCAAACCAGTGGTAGCCTTGCCCATTTCGAGTTCACTCCTTCACAGTTGGACAGTTTCGGAACCAAAGCATTGTTAGGGTGCTGTCAAGTTCTGGATGAAGGCATTTGGCAAAATATAGGTGTAAATTTTGTAATGTGGGTGGTTCTATCATTTGTATATTGCTCACTAACTATATTGGACTGTTTTGCAAGACTTCTGGTGTATTCGCGCTCTCTCTCCCTCTGCCCCACTATTAATTTCCAGTCTGCTGGAATCTGATCAGATTTGTATGAGGTTTTGCACAAAATGCCCTCATTTTGTAAAGCATGGCCCTCCAGCTTTGCTTAGCACATGCAACACTCTAGTGTGTATTGAGATGAGAACACTCAGGCTGGAGTTGATAGGGGTCCACTAATGCTACTGCTGAGATGCTCTGCAGCCCTGGAAAGGCAGGTGGGAATGGTGCCAGCAAGTGACATGTCTGGGCAGCTGCTACGGGCTGAGCACCCTAGCAAAGTCCACTGCTGACACCTGCTGTAGGCCCTTGTTGCATTTAAATATTGTCTTTCCCCCCTTTCACTCCAATGAAAGCCAAGCATCTGGGTTATGGAAGTGCCATTTTAATTTCCCATTAAGCCTCCTACTGTAGCATCACTCCAGTGCATTATGGGAAAGTTAAATGGTGGCTCCAGAACTGTTGTTCAGTGGAGCATTGTCCTACTGTTCCCATCATGTTCAGCGAAACATGTTGAGGCACGTTCTGATGGAAGAGGCCCACTGGACAGCACCTGAGCGAGAGCGCACTCCGAGCTGCTGATGGAAGGAAGGAGAGGTAGCTGAAGCAGGCGTTTCTGCCTAAGTGAACATCTTTGGGAAAATAGGATTGAAAGACAGAGTGGCCCAGGAGGAGGAGGAACAAAGGAAACTGAGGTAGTGAAAACTGGGCAGGGAGGAAAGAGGCAGATAACCAGAAGCTGCAGAGTTACGGCTGATATTTATACATTGATTGGAAATAGCCAGCTAGATCGTTCTATCCAGAGTCTTGTACAGGAATCATTCTTAATATGCTCTCCCTTTGATACTCTTTTCCTTATTCTACTTGGTTCTTTGGAAAGGCCAACAACTGTACTTTCTTCATCTTGTACAAATTGTCCTACAAAAACTTTTATTCTTGTAATGGATCGTTCTTGATAAGTGAGGTTACTGAACAGAGGAGAAAATATTAAACAAAGTTCTCTGTTTTATTTGAGGTTTGTGTGACATCTTGAATGACTTGTGAGTGGTTTAAACAAGCCGGAACAATATGCCTGCGTTCTTTCTCACTACCACAGTGCTCCTTGTTGCATTTGGGACCTCACTGTTCCTGTATCTGTTATTATTGGGTGGGGGTGAAAACTGCCTTTGTTAAAGTACAGTTATATTTGTGATTTTTTAAAATTAAAAATCTAAATATTAAAGTTATCAGTGTTTGCAAATGGCCCTAATCAATTTCTTTTCATTTTTGCAAGAAAATTGACTAGATGTACAGTTGCGTTTGACGTTGACTTCAAGGATGGCCAGGCATACCCTTTTGAAGGCAAGATGTATAATGGTGGAGACAATTCTTTTCTCTCCCTCCCCCAGAATTGTAAGCATCACTCTTTGCAAAGTGTGAAAATGTTTGTTTTTCTATTGTTTGAGAGTAAGAACTACCCGTCTTCCAACAAACTCTCCATGCAGCATTCCATACAATCAAACTTGTCTGTGAAGAACTCGCAAATGAGAACTTTAATGTCTCTCTTGAAAATGGTCCAATGTACCAAGATGGTAAGTTATATTCAGGATAAAATTATTCCATCTGGACATAATTCCTTGCCCTTTCCTGTCCTATTTATTCCCTATGGCAGTGACTTTCAGAGGAAAAACACATCGTATTTCACAGTGGAGAGAGCTTGCATGTTGACAATTGCTTGAGATGCAATCGGGGAGAGAAAGACAGATGTCCCCTTCCATGACAAGCCGTGCCCTTTGCTTATGCCACAGATTTCTGTCTTGCCCAGCCTTCCTCAACAATCCCGAAAAGAAGAAGAGGGAGAACAGAAACATCAGAAGCAAATGGTTTGGCCCTGCATGAAAATTGATGCACGATGGGGCACAAAAACCCCACAACTCCACAAATACCTTGCATGGGCAGCAGTTGTGGGAAAGGATTCCTGTCGAGAAAAGGATAAATTACAAAGAAATAGAATACCTTTATACAAACCAATGGTGCCCCCATACTGGGAATTCAGTGTATAAATCTGGTTTCACCAGGCAGCAAGGAGTATCATACGCGTGAAAATGGTAGAGAAAGGGCTGAGTTGTAACCAAATTTACCAAGAGATCAAGAAGCTCTGATAAGAAGTGCTTTAAATTCAGTAATCAGACTACAGGTCTCTCTAGCCCCATGGTCCCTACATCGCAGGGTGGTAACACCACGCCAAATTCACACCTGCCTTTTTCCACCCTCTTCACTTCCCTGTCAAAGAGGCAGAAGTCAGCAAAATTTTGAGAATTTCAGGGACTTCTCATCTTGCAGAGTTTCAGCACTTATTTTACTGTATCAAGGTGGCAGAGGGCTGTGTGTATGCTTTTTATTTTACAATTTCTACCCAGGTCTCCTCTGCTGTGCCATTTCCCTAGCTGCCTGTGCTTCCAAGAAACTAGGAAACTTAGGTGTAAGCACCCCCCTTGGGTTGTGCCCTAGCACTGTTGCCTGCTAATGTCAGGAAATTTTGGTTTAGCAGAAAAGAAGAATGTATGCCTGGAGCCACACGGAAGACACCATGCTCAAACCTCAGCAGTTCATTGGCAGGTTACCCAGGAACCCCTCTGACAGAGACAAACACAATAGCACTGCCAGGTAGTCAGTATACTGAACTGGCTACATGTTCCCTGAGCATACAGAGAATGTTTTATAGGTTGTGGGTCACATATGCAGGAGTGGGGGTGATGCTGAGAAAAGAATGGGTACCTTGCAAACAGAAGAACGTAAAGTTAACAGCTGAGAAGATGTTACACACAGTTAAAGAGAGATGGGTGATTGGCAAGTAATGACAAGGCAAACGGTAGACGATATGAACCATAGAAGCAGAGAAACAGAGCGAGTCAGAAGGGGCCTTCCGGGCCATCTAGTCTTACTCCCGGCTCCAGCTGGCTCCACTCACGACATGCCCACCATGTGCATGTCCAGCCTATATGACTCATAACAGATCCAAGGTGGAGGTTTTCACATGCAGGGAGAGGTAATTGCGTCAGGACAGGAGAATCTATTCTGGGCTGCCCTCAGCAGCTGGTGAGCTGACTGGATGCAGTGGTTTAATATCAGCTGCATGGAAGCTCAGGGATCTAGCGAGCTGCTTGAGCTGCTAAGAGCCATGTGCAGGCATTCCTGAGTAGATTAACATTTAACAGCAGCCTCAGGTGGATTGTGTTGCTCAGTCTCTGAATGAAGTACATGAATAATAGAGACTCTGGCATCCTCAGCTTTCCCAAGCACAGGGGGCATGGACAAAAACTTCCAATCCTTTGTAGGGGAGAGGAGTACAGGCACTGCTTCCCAATTTTGTATCGAAAAGACACACAAAAGCATATCTTTTTATTTGAGGATTTATTTGCACTTTCCCAATGCTAGGTAGCTCAAAGCAGAAAGAAGTGGTGGTGGTGGTTGATCAAAGTCCTTTTAACAACATCAACAGAAACTCAGCTTCTCCTTGCATCTTACAAACAACTGGAAAAGTGCTCCTTCTGTAAAACAAAAGACTTGCACACTGGCCTGCTGTTTGGTTTCCTTTTAAAGCAATCACGTCTCTGTTTGATCTACCTTGGGGGTTCTAGGCTGGCAGCCAAGCAGAACCATTTGTCTCTCTGGAGCAGACATGGGCAAGCTCTCCAAAACACAATTGGAATTGGGCCAGGCCATTGTTAGCAAACAGTGGAGAACACTTGTAGAAAAAATCTATTCCTTAAGAGCTTTGAATTGCTTCACAAGTGCATGTTCCATTTCCCAGTGAGGCTTCCAATCTCCCATATGAACCTCCAGTCCCCTATGGGGGGTTATGTGGGGCTTCCCTTTTCTGCCCCACACCACGGTTTTATTCCTCCCTAGTTTTTCTAGTCGACCGGCTGCTCATCCCAACTTTTCCATCCGTCCCAGCCCTATTGAAATATGAGCTAAGAACTCTGCCACAGCAAGAGTTCTCACCTTTTCTGATGAGCTTTCTGATCTGCCAAGGCTCATGTTCCATCATGCAATCTGACTGCATCTCAGATTAAGATACCTTTATACTTCAATAACATCATTATATCATCCATCTGTCTAAAATGGAAGAACCAGTGTGGAGTAGTGATTAAGAGCATGGGACGGGGACTCAGGCAGGCTGGTTTCTAGTCCCTGCTCAGGCATGGAGCCAACTGGGTGGCTTTGGGCCAGTCACAGACTCTCAGCCCAACCTACCTCAATGGATTGTTGTGGGGAAAAGATTAATAGCAGGAGAAGGAGAATGGTGTAAGCTGCTTTGAGCTTTTTAAAACAAAAAAGGTGGTAAAGGTAAAGGTTTCCCCTTGACATTAAAGTCCAGTCATGCCTGATTCTTGGGGGCGGTGCTTATCTCTGTTTCCTAGCCGAGGGAGCCAGCGTTTGTCCGCAGACAGTCTCCATGGTCATGTGGCCAGCATGACTAAACACCAAAGTGCATGGAACGCTGTTACCTGCCCACCGAAGTGGTACTTTTTTTATCTACTTGCGTTTGCATGCTTTCGAACTGCAAGGTTGGCAGGAGCTGGGACAGAGCAACGGGAACTCACCCCGTTGTGCAGATTCGAACCAGTGACCTTTCGATCTACCAGCCCAGCAGCACAGCAGTTTAAACCACTGTGCCACCTGCAGTCCCTAAAAAGGTGGTATTTAAATGTAATACATAAAATAATACATAAATGTGCCCATTATTTTGCAGACCAAAAGGCAGAGCTAGGCCGGCAGGAGAGGGCTTGGTTCTGAATGGCTGGTCACCAGGAATGGCAGCCGGGACTCCTGCCCCTTTTTCATATCCTGCAGCCACCCCTGATGGGAAAAAGTTGCACTACTGGGGGTCTGTTGACTCTGCAGGACTGCGCTGAGTGCAAGAAGTCTGTGGATGCTAGAGGGATGGATTCTGGAGGGGTTCACACCAACCCTAGCAGGTGGCAGAGGCTGGAGTTCTTCAAGATGCCAAAGAAGTCTATGATTCATGTCCTCTGTGGTGGAAGATGTTGTCCAGCATCACGCTGAAGACAGACCAATCTGGCTGGAATGGGACCAGCACCAAGTTGCTCTTTGACCCAGGCAGCAAAATGTCTTGCGCTGGTGCTACGCGTTGTAAGCCATCCAAAGGCTTTTAGTATTGGGACAGCATATAAAAAAATTAAATAAATACACGTTTCTCCCTGACACAGGATGCCCCAATCTGCACTGGCAAGGGTCCTGCAAGGGATTCAGTGCGCACCTGCCAACAGAACACGCACTGGAGGTTGACTTTACCGTATGCAAACCGGTCTTCCATGCATGTCCATCATCAGTAGGAGTCACCAGTCTGCAAGTGCCTTTAGCTAAACTGCCCAGTCTCCACCCTGGTCTCTAATCACGCACACAAATGTTGTGATGTGTTGGTAGCATCTTTCTTGTTCCCAGCCCCACGCACACAGTTACTGTTTCTTCAGTTTGGTCTATATTGCATGACGATTCCTTGGCTATACAAAATATTTTCACAAAAGGACCTGCCAAACCTCTATGCTAGAATTAGAGGCATATGTAGAACCCCAGTGTGGTTCTGCATATGGGTGACATTAAGTGTTCATCTTAATTTTATTAGCGCCACTTACTGAGCAGGAAAAATTCACCTGTGCCTGATAGATGATCAGGTATATTGTGGGGGGCACCTTCCCCCATCAGTCCTCCTGCAGTATCGCACAGGAGAACACAAGCGTCTCTGTGTTCTGATTCCCTGCCCTTAATTCCCGCTGGTGCTCAAAAGCAATCCTGCTCTCCTGGCACTGACGAGCCCTGGACAGGGGAACGGGAATGAGGACCTTCCCACTGCTCAGCTGTGCTGCTGAGCCAATTTTGCGGCTTGAGTTCAGCACCATGGGCAGCTCCCTGAAAGCTCAGGCCGCACCCAGAACGGGTAGACCGCGCCACTGACTTTGGAGCTCCCCGACAGTGGATGTGAGTGTCTTGGAGTGGCTGTGTGAATGCTGTGAGACTGAACCAGTCTGCACAAGACGCTGAAGGATGCCTGGTTGGTGTGAACCAGGGCAGCAGAACTTTAGGCCCCTGGCCAAATTCAGCCCTCCAGTTTCTGCAGAAAGGACAGCTGCTTCCCCTGGGGGCTTGTGGTCCCAGTACCAGTGTAGTCACTGCAGAGTGGGGCCCATCTCTTGCACATCACGCGTTGTTCCACTAGATCCACCTGATGCTGCAGCCCCCTCTTGGGTGCATGGGGGGCAAGGACTTTGCAGTTCCAAGCCTCCCTAGTGGTGTTCTCAGGCAGAGTGTGAGAATCAGCCTGCTTTGGAAGGGGCGGGAGGGTTTTCAGGGTGGGAGCGGTGTTGGGGGGCAGATGCCAGACCCAGTCCTTGATCTGAGAAGGGGGTGACAGGAGAAGTGCGCTGCCCGGTGCCACCGCTTCGCACTCTCAAGCAGCAAGAGCCACCCTGCGGATGGATTCAGAAGCTTTACTAAAAGGCCGGGGCAGAGAAGTTGGATTGCACTCTTTACATGGGCAGAGGCTTTGCCCTCAACCTTGTAGAAGGCTAGGCTCTTCTGTAATCTATGAAATTACAGTAAAAGAACTACATTTCAATGGATTGTCTTGAGCTTGATAACCAGAAGGAAAGAAGGAAGGGAACGGCTAACGACAATGCTATAGCCACTCTGGGTTCAAGTCTGGCCTTTAAAGGACATGGTCCTGAACCCCGGGGCACCACAAAAACAGACGGCCCCTTTAAAGCCTGGGCTGAAACCCGGAGTGCGTATCCTGGCCCACTAACATTTAAGTCGGAGCCTGGCTCCTCACCCGCTTCCCCAGCCACCAACTGACGGGGGGGGGGGGGGGACACCAACATGCCTCTTGTGAAGAATATGAAATACACTGGCACTTCCGGTTGTTTGTTCTTCATGTCCCCATTCCCCCGCCCCAGTGTGGGAGCATGACCACTGAAAGCTTGTCTCCATGGATGTGAAGAGTTCCACGTCTGCTTTGTTTGTTTTTTCAACTCTTCTCTGTCTTTGAAAGAACAGCAGAGTGATTCTGGGAACACTAGAAAGAGAATCTTTAGGGGAGATTATGCGGTCATCAGTCCTCCAGATAGGAACCCGCAGGGATGCATTTTCTCTTACTGCTTACTGGCACTGTCTCATTCGCTCCAACAGTCTGTTCAAGCTCCCCCCATCCTTGTATGCTTTGAAGTTTGATGCACTGGAAATTGAAATGTTTGCCCCGATGTGGCAGATCTGAGGTCCTCTGTGCAACTTTCTTCATCAGCATTATTTCCTTTCTGTACCGTCAAAGCCGCCTGGGTGGTTTGCAGCAATTCATAAACAGTGATAAAAATTGGGGAGTAATCAAAATACAAAGTAAAACAGCATAACATTCCAACATACAAAATCTAAAGCACTGTAAACAATTAAAAAATAATGACTTAGCGTTGAAGCAGATGTCATTTCGAAGATACTTTCAAGATGATAATTTGTGTCTGAGCAATTTGGTACAATAAATCTTTGTGATCCAATAGAAATTGCAGGTGCTGAACTGGATTGGGCCCATGGCAAGATGCAAGTGGTAGCGTTCCCCTAGCCCCATACTAGGGTCCCAATTTGGACTGGGTCATCTACACCTACTGTAAAGTTTTAAAAAAGAAAGTAAAGGATGTTCTCCCATTGTGATAAACTAATTCAGACGTGACTACTGCAATTCAGCCTCTTAATTTAAGAGGGATGTTTGTGTTAGCTGTGATGCTATATGTAATATGCTGTCACCAGACAGTGTATTTGCTCTTTATGTGCATAACTTTATTAGTATTATTAAATATTTAATAATAAATATTTTATTTATTATTGCATGCCCTGCCTTTTTTCCTCTTATGACGACCCCAGAGTAGTTTACCTAGCTCTCCTGCTCCTTACTTTATCCCCACAACAACAACCCTGTGAGGTAGGCTAGGCTACTCAGTGTGTGGCCCAAAGTCACTCAAGTAGACTCAGTGTGTGGCCCAAAGTCACTCAAGGCCAGGGGGACTAGAACCCAGATCTCCTGACTCCCAGTCCAGCATTCTAACCACTATACTGCACTGCCTCTCCAGTACTTAGCACTTAATATGATAAAATCTCTAAGTAGCATGAACAAATGATGTGCTCTGCAATTCTGGCAAAAACCAGGAACAATCTGAGGAGGAGGAAGACATCCCTATGTTCCCACTCTGGCTAGTGAGGATGCCACCCAAAAACAGAACCTGAAGGTACTACTTTCAAAAATCCAGAAGACCGATTAGACAGCTCAGGGCTCAACAGACTGGCCAGCCTGAGCAGATTTACCATGTGTATATATGACAAAATCTTGGGAGAAACATTTGTTTGAAAACAAAAAACACAAGGAAGCATCTGCAACATTTTCTGTGGTATATGTTAGAGAAGAAGTAACAGAAAACCGAAACTGTGGCTGAAAACCAAAAAGGGCCATGCTTAACATCTGTTAACATCTGTCAGCACCCATGCTAGCTTCCACAAATCCCATTACTGAGCAATTACTGACCAGTTTATATCTGCTTGTTTTCTGTTTGGCGCATCATCCAACAAGGCCTAGCTATATCATTTTTTAAATTTATTGGTTTGTTTGCTAATGTGAGTATGCACAGTGCATTACAGAGTGCAAGAGAATAAGTTCCCACCTCAAGAAACTTACCCTCTAAACTTCAATACAGGGAATGAACAAGGGGAAGAGGAGGGAATATGTAGGATGCCAGGTGTTTCTGTCGCATAGGCTCAGACCTCGTTACCGGCTGAATTGCAGCGGAGCATGGGGACTATGGGGTTGTACCAAAGCCTTCTTGGAAAGCGTGAGCACTGAGGAGCAAATTAAATGAAATAAATGAAGGGTGGCCTGCAGGGTGGCAAAGGAGGAAGGGAGGGTCTTGAGGAAGCAGGAGACCTTCAAACCGTGAAGAATGGAGGAGCTGAAGAAAGATAAGCATGACTATAGTGGGATCTGAGAATGGCAGGCACAAGTCCATGGAGGGCTTTGAAAGTAAGGACAAGGAGCTGGGAAAAGACCAGACAACTCGAAGGTTGAGTGGTGCACACACACACACACAAAAGGACCCTGCTGAATGAGTGGATGAGGGTTGACCGGTATCTCTCCTGCTCAGCTTGGTGCGTGTTTGTCTCTTGGTGCAGGACAACACGTCATGTTACAGTGTATTATTATGCCAAATTAACTATGCCAGTTTTCATGCCTCCAGATGTGTTGGGCTGCAACTTGTCCCATTCCCGTGTTGCCCAACAGATCCGACTGAGTGTGTGGCTGGAAAACAGCACCTGATCTTCTCTCTCCTTGGGCACCACAAGACCAAAATAAAATCGACTGCGTATGTTTTGGGCATCATCCACCCTGAGAAGCTGGAAAAGCACCTCTCCCCTAACCTTCTTGTAAGGTTTGGGCGGGATGCACACTGCGCTGGAATGCAATGTGGGTAGCGAGGCCTGTGAATGCTGGGAATAGATGGATCTCTTTGGTCTGGCTTTGTCCCACATTTGCATTTCTTCAGTCTTTCATCCTGTCTGAGGAGAACAGCCTTCAGATATATATTTCAATAGTCGGATCATACATTTTCTTAGTAAAAAGTGAAATGAGCAAAATTCTCACCATTCTGGACTGGCCAAATTCAACAGATGCAGCTCTTCCAAGCCATGCTGTAGCAGCCTGACAAAAAGCTGTTAAAAATGAGAAGTCTGTTACAGGGGAAAGTGGCAACCTTAGTTCAGCACCACAGAAGTTTCTGAATACACAGGATTGAAACCCAGACTTTTAAAAGCAAAACACTCGACAGTTGTCAGGGTGATTTTGCCAGTACAGGTTTCTCCCCCATTCATTTAATAAATGAGCAAATGCTAATTTCATTGGGCTCTTTCCATCCCATATTTGAAGAAATTTGCAAATGTTAAGAAGGTCTTGATTTTTAAAAATATGAACCAAACAAAATCCTCACCCACCCTTATGCTTTCTTGTTTTATTGGATCTTTAGCTATTTGTAAAAGACATAAACTTTCAAGCAGTATTTGTCTTTGAGAACTCAAAAGCAGAGATGCACCAAAGACTCCATACCCATCAAGACTCACAACACAGAGGGCGAGAGGTCCCTCTTCCCCTCTCCAAAGAAATGTTCCTTCTGGCAGAGAATGGAGAAACAGCCCATCCATTTAAAACAGTTTAACAACGCAGGCAGAAATACTGGCACTATTGCACACCAAAGCATTTTCTCCTGGTTTAAGTCCAGGCAGAGAATAATGGAAGCATTGCAAATGAGCTGTGCTATTAACAAATTCCCCTGGGACTGCTGCTGAAATGTGTAAACAGCAGAAGTTGCCTGAGCGAGGGGAGCAGAGAGCAGCTGATCCGTGCCTCCGCTTTTGCAATTTCTGCATTCTCCCTCTAACAATACAGGTGAACTTCTTCCATTTCAATGTTCATGTATTTAGTTTTACTTCAGTTACAGGATTTATATACCACTCTAAATCAAACTGGTGAGCCATAGAAAGAAGAAAACCGTATTACAGAATTAAAATATTTGAAATCAATCAGTGCCAGTGAACTGTGGCTGGTTAGGCAGGGGAGGCTTGCTGAAGAATAAAAGTGGGTGCTGAAAACCGATAAAAATGTCCATACCTTAATATGATTATCATTGCCTAGTTAGCATCCCCCAAGCATTGAGACCTGATCGCCTCATATTCAACAAGGAGCTAGCAGCTCATTATCCAGTCCAGCACATCCACTTGCTATACCAGTCCTATATTGTTGTGTGGCGTGTCTGGAACAGCCATTTTCTTTCTCTGCAAGCAGGTTTCAACCACTGTGTGGAGAAAGAGCTTTTGAAATGGGCTTCCTCAGTTCATCATATTAACTCCTTGGGAAGCAGCACTTAATTGCTGCAAGCAGAGCTTCACATGGGGGAGCTTCCTGTCCAGTCCAGGAGAAGTGCAGCCCAAGAAAGAAGCCAGTTCCATAAGCAGTCCACAAATGGCGGCCTGAGCTGGACCGAGGCACAGAAGACCCCCTTCTGGAGCCCAGCTGGCAAGGGGCAGCACCTGCCACAGGAAAGCCACAGGCAGCTGCAGTGCGTTTCATGATCGGCGCTTTCATGGAGAACAAGGGTGATCAGAGACAGCAATCTCAGGGCCCTTGAGAGGTCAGTGGGAGAGAACTTGCTGCAAGGGACCCTCAAACCAGCTGAGAGGTGAGAGCCAGTGTGGTGTAGTGGATAAGAGCATGGGACTGGGACTTAGCCGATCTGGGTTCTAGTCCCCACTCAGCCATGGAGCCAACTGGGTGACTTTGGGCCAGTCACAGACTCTCAGCCCAACCTACCTCACAGGGTTGTTGTTCTGGGGATAAGATGGAGGAGGAGATGTAAGCTGCCTTGACTCCTTTGCAGGAAAAAGGCAGGATATAAATCAAAAAATAAATAAATAACTAAATAAATAAAGAAAAAGGTTTGTAGCCCTCACTGCACCTCTCATGTTCCATCTCCTTGTTGAGGAGTAAAGAGAGAAAATGGGCAGCACACGGGCAGAAACTTTTCCTCTGTTCTTATGCCAGCGTTCTATCCTTCCACTTAAAAACCACATTTCCCATCACCTGCATGCATGCTCGTTTGCACACAGGCACGCTCGTTTTCCAAATTTGTACTAGGTACATTGGTCATCATTGCAGCTCCCTTTGAAACAAGGAAGTAAAATGAGACCCAGGATGATCACAATGGCTTCTACTGGATCTGTAGTACCTAGTGGACAACAAGGACCCAAAAGAAGAAGATGTCTTTAAAGAATTGCCAGTTCCTTGAACACAGTCACATTTTTTACAAAATCCAGGCAAGGGCTACGTCCAGGACCATGGCCAGAGTGCAGTAGGATTGTTCTCTCGTCAGGCTAAAGCTTCCACTGAATCCTTGAGCAGCCTTTAAGGACACCTCTGTTCTTCTGCTGGTTTGTTGCCCAGGCTCATAGCTCATTCTTTCATGGGGTTTTCCTTGTTTTTGGTGATGTGCTTACATTTGCAAGAGGGATCCTGTTCCACCATTTGCAAAGGTGCCCCAGGCAAAGGACATCCACCCAGACCAGCAGAACCCAGTCTGCAACAAGCAAGGTCCAAATGGCCCCATCAGAACAGACCCATAAGGCCGGTTGAGGTCCGGGATCATGTCCAGGCTGGAGACAGAGCTGCTGACAAGCTGACTAGGGGTAGGGAAGTGAAGATCAAGTCAGACTCCAGCACCCTTGCACTCACTGAACTTCTTTCCCATGCTCCGTCCTAGCCAGGAAGTGAACCAAGCTGAGATGAAGTCCATGAACAATGAGCAGAGCAGTTACTTTGTGCAAAATATGGAATCCTTTCTGCAAGGCATGCACCTTATGTAATTCTTTGTGTAAAGTATGTGAAGCCTGCAAGTCACACGTGCAAAAGCAGGACTCTGCTCGAACCTGCTTCCGGACAGAAACCACACAAACGCCTGGGGCGAGGCAGCCTTCAGAAGAAGGAAAGCGGGCAGAGCCTGGGGTGCCAAGCTGAGGGAAAGCAACAGATTTGCAACCCCAAACAGATTCCTTGCACATTCCTAATCAGGGCCCTTGAGCCAGGATGCCCTCCAGTGGAGCCTCTGCCGATGAGAGGTTTCTGAGGGCCCCATCCCTTGTCAGCAGCTGCTATAGTGCCGGATTCTCTTTCCCGCCATTGCTACCACTTGCTTCTTTAGCAGGCAGAGAGCCAGCAGGCAAGGAAGCCACAGCATCTCCAGCTCCTCCAGTGTTTCTTGGGCCAGAGCAGGAGAGAAGAAAGAAACACACTGCAGAGATGCAGAGGAGGGGACCGTCCAAAGGACTGTTGTTAGTGGGCCCTTGCTAGGATGCTGCTCTTCATCCTAGCTTAACCTTGGCAGCTCCAGAAGGACCTCTCATGCCTGTATCCCCTGCAGAATTTGCCTTCACACAGTCCGGGCTGGGCAACAAATACCAGTCTGGAGGAAATCTGCAGAGGAAGAAGTTAGTTGCCCTGGGATCTAGCCCAGAGGTTGGGCCCATTATGGATTTTCACTCCTCAAGGAAGCTGTGCAACATTGGAGGGGTGATGGGGGGTTCCCAGAGCATGTTTCTTACTAGGAGCTCCCTTTGGTGCTGTTACAATCAGACATCCATCACCCCGAGACTCTCTGTTGGGAATTGGGCAGGAAAGGACTAAAGAACACTATAACTGGCTGCAGGATGTTGGAGTTGTGGGGCCTCTTTCCTATCAAAGTGTGCGTGGGATTACACCCTAAACTAAGTGGAGAATCTGCACCTTGAAAAATTGTGTCTGGACTCTGAAAAGGGAACCAGTTCCTCAAGACATCACCAGCTTGTCCACGGGTAACTGAAATTATAGATTTGTGTATATTTAAGCAGACTGCAGGCATCTGGTCAAAACTGGTTGAACATTGGCCTTTAAAAAGTTGACCCAGCTTTTTTTGCTGCTTCCAGGTTGCAGGAATTATGCAATTTTTAAAAATATGTTAAAAGACGAATTGCAGGCTATTATGTTGCTTTAAAACATGGAAACATTCATAAAGCATTGCACAAGGATTTAAGACATGCTTTGCTATTTCAAACAATCTAATCTACCATTTCCCAACCTCATGTCCTCCAGATGTTTGGGCTCAAATCCCAGCATTCCTGATCATTGTCCATGCCAGCTGGGCATGATGGAAGTTGAAGTCCAAAGCTTCTGCTTTCAGTGAAAGAAAGGCACAAATCCCAATGCAACCTACACATTGATTTGTTTATTTAAGAAATGTTATATACCATTCACTCAGCCATGCCAGCTCTCTGAATGGTTTACATTCAACAAAACTACATACATAATAAAATATATAAAAACAAAGTGACAACCAAGAAAACATTCCAATTAAACAATAAGTAAAGCCAAACAAAATAATTTACAACTGAATCAAACAAGTAATAAATACAAGATCCAAATAAAGGCTCTTCGCAGTTGCCTGTAAGATCCGCAAATATATTGTCTGCAATGTTCTAAAATTTTAATCACAAGTTGTAATAGGCAATTTTAATCCATTTGATATCACTTGTTTACTGTTATTTTGCCTTTTAATAGTTGGACTATTTTAACTAATGGTCTTACTTTGTAAATTGCTTCTTTTTTTTTTTTTTTTTAAGGACAATCTGGTCACTGACCGTAATAAACCGCTATGCTATGATCCAAATAAAAGCAAATAAAAACAAGAACTAAGGCAGAAAAGTAAAAGGAAGACCTGGCAGCAGCTATTAATAAAATGTCATGAGCCGCACAGAGGGGCTGTGGCACATTTGGGTGGCATACAAGTGTTTTAGATAGATAGACAGAATGCGGAGCGAATGGAAATTTTTTGCCTGGTGCCAGAACATGCAGTGTCAGTCCCAGGAGTACTTCTCTGGGGATAGGTTCTCCTGGTACCCTAACCCTAAACAAGGTGCCACTACTGAAAAGGTCATCCCCTGAGTTGCATCCTTACTTTATTATACTTAGAGTAAACCCACTGAAATCAGTGGGTCTCAAGTTAGACATGGCTAACATGAGTTCTACTGGTTTCAATAGGCCTTTTCTTTGTTTTGTTCTTTCCTTCTTTCCTTCCTTCCTTCCTTCATTTCTATACCACCCCATAGCCAAAGCTCTCTGGATAGTTTACCCTTAAATTAAAAAAAAAAATCAAAACAGCTAAAACATACAGAAAGTATGACCCTGTGAAAGAAAAACATGTGGGATGGGTAATCCGTTCAGGTCCCTGGGTAGCCAAGTAAATCTTTAAAAGCCTTGGCATTATGGGCTGTCTCAGTCAGGTGCTGCAAGGATCATAAGGCTGGTGCCAAGAGGGCCACCACGAAGAATGACTCCCTTTGGTGCCACCCTCCGAGCCTTCCTTGGAGATGGCACTCAGAGGAAGGTCCCCGAGGCTGAATGTAGCGCCCAAGGGGAGGCCCTCCAGCAGGTGGCCCCAAACCCTGTAAGGCGCTATAGGATAAAACTAGCACCTTGAATCAAGCCTGGAATGCAAGCAGGCCAGTTCTTCTCACAGGTCCCAGTTGTTAATCTGGCTCTCACATTCTGCACCAGCTGCCATTTCTGAATCTTCAAGGGCACCCCCACCACCTCTACCATAAAGGGCATTGCACTAATCCAATTTAGGGATTACCAGAGTGTAGATTACTGAAACCAGCCTATCCCTGTCCAGCTATGGGTATAGCTGGGTCATCAGCCAAAGCTAGTAGGAGACACTCTCAGCCACCAAAGCCACCGGAGCCTCAAGTAACAGATAGATCAAGGAGCTCCTCCAAGCTACAACCCTGCTTCTTCAGGTGAATATAAACCCATCTAGAAAAGGCTGGACTCCCTCCGTCTAGTCAGAGGAGCCTCCCACCAACAACATCTCAGTCTTGTTGGACTGAGCTTCAGTGTTTTGGCCCTCATCCGATCCATTCTTGCAACCAGACACTGGTTTAACAAATCCACAACCTCGCCTGCAATGATGAAAAGGAGAAAAAGAGCTGCATGTCATTAGCATACTGGTGACAACTCAGCGTAAAACTGGATGGTCCCACTCTCTGGCTTCATGTGTATGTGAAATAGTGTGGGAACAGAACTGACCCCTGAAGAACCCCACACTGGAGAATCCACAGGCTTGGACGATATTCCCAAGCAACGGCTTCTGGAGACAGCCCTCCAAGTACGGCTCCAGTGCAGTTCCAGGTCTGGGGTACCCAGAAGGATAACTTGGTTGATCCAGGAGTACCAACAGGGTCACAACTTCCTTCTCTCTCCCTGAGCATAGGTCATCATACAGGGTGTCCAAGGCTGTTTCCATGCTAGGTAAACTTCTCTCCCCTCTCCTTTCACTTTGCCTCCCTTCTAATTGGTCCAAGCGTCAAAGTCTCCTCCTCAGCTGGGCATTCTCCACGGCAGCAGAATGTGCAACCCCAGGAACTTGTACAGAAACTTCTGAGCCAGGTGGCGGGGTGGGGGGGGGTGTTTGTGCCATGGGCACCAAGTAGAAATCTGCCTGTTCTAAAGCCTGACCCTCGCAGGGGGCTCCTGGCCCTCCTCCGAGTCGTTAGGCACGACATTGGCCCAGCCAATTCTTCCTTGCTTGCTGGCTTTAGTACAAAGCTGACTAAAGTCAAGCACCTTGTCCACATCCTTGAAGTGCAGCAACTGAAACTGTGTTCTGAGGATCTTACCAGAGTCAACTACACTAACTCTGGATGCAAGAGATTTATTTCCCCAGCAAATAAATTGCAGCAAACCACAGATGATTCTAAGATGTCCAGCATGTAATAGGACCTGGGCAACCTCTACTGGGTGGAAAATGGAAGATTGAATAAAGGCAGTGAGATGTTGTTTCTTTGCGACCATCCCTGCCTGTAAATATATCTGATTATAAGCATACATCAGGTTTGCACTGGGAGTTTTTCTCCATCTGCACTCAAACGATCACCATGTTGTTTCACTGCCCAAAGCTCTGGAGTACTCCATGAATCCATGTGAGTTCTATAACAGAGAGGGTGCTTCAGAGGAACCATGTCAGCTGCCCAGGTCATTTCTGTGTCTACTCCAACACCAATATCCTGTTTCCAGCAGTGGTCAGAAAGATGCGTCTCAGAAGCACACTGGTAGATCTCACGAAGGAGATGGTTCTCCCTGCATGTGGAAGGCCTACACAGATTTCTAAGCAGCAGAAAGAACCAGCCAAGAATGTGTTGAGTCTCCGTCTAAGCTAGTGGCCATCATCACATATGCATGCTCCTGGTAATCATGGCAGAATGGAGAATTCCAGGAGCTTTAGGTCTTTTTTCTGTCTAAAAACACACAGGATGGCACTGTGTTGCTTGAAGATTTTGTTTTTTCCCTGAATTTATTTCGAACTAATTTTGTTGGGTAACACAAGACTCATACTTCACCTAGCGGCAAGATTATGGGATCAAAAGAAAGTTTTCTTTGATCCACTTGCAGTGCATTGTACATAATTTCTAAGTTGTTTTAATCTTGTTTTCCTTCTTTCCTTTCATCTGTCACTCCGTCCATCCCATTCTGTTTTCCAAACTAAAAGAATCCAAAATGCTTCCATTCTTCTTCACAGGAAATGTGCTTGAGTTTCCTATGATTCTGATCACCCCTTCCTTTTCCAGCTCTCTATGCATTTTGAGATGGAAGAGGACCCTCAAAGACTGCCTAAAACAAACAAACAAACAAACAAACAAACAAACAAACAGAAACAGCACGCCATTGGTTAAATGTAGCAACACCATTGGTTTATGTAACAGTGTACACTATGTTAGGGGTGCGCAACCTAAGCTCTGAGACCTCAGTCTGAGGTTCATCAGACAGGCCTGCCCCCAGACGCTGACCCCTTTCCTGTGGCCATTGATTGCTTGAATTGTTGGCTGTTTTTTCCTCCATTCTAAAATGTTGAAAGGCTAACGAAGGTTCCTAAGGTTAACTTATTGGTACTGGACTGCCTCCCTCCCCATTTTGGTCCCATTCATTTTTCCCAAGGCCCTGCATTAGAATACACCCCCTGAATGCACTTCTAAAATGAAATTTGTTTCTTTGGTTAAAAGAGATTTCAACAACGCTGTCCTATACCTGTCTCCACAATCCTATTACCTGTTCCTCGGGTGGGGGGGGGGGGGTTCCAGCTACAGCTGCTCAAATGACTGTCACTCAAAAAGTCACTGGTACATCCTACAAAATTTTCAGAGGAGGCCACCAGTGACAACACAAAACCTGATGAATCCTCTTTCTCCGAGCTTTGAAAGATGTCAAGACAGGAAAAAACACTTTGGTCCTCTTCCTGTGTTGCTATAGCAACAGGTCCCCCTTGTATAAATTCTCCGAGAATATTCCTCTAGCATCCTCGCCTCCTCAATGTCCTACTTAACTAGTTGTACTGCTGCCCTATTCCTGATGGAGCTGGGCTTTTTGTGTGCTTCTGTAAGGTGCAATTTGCCTTTGCTATAAGGAACTTCACTGTGTCATTTGGGAAGGCCCATGGGTGTTCATTCCCCACACACACACAGCTTCAAAATGCAAGGGTTTACTCTTCATGAGCTCCTCTATTCATGCTTTCAGACATTCTACAGACTGAGTGCCTCTGCTTATAAAGCTGCCCCCATCCCCACCAACCAGAGGCCACACTGGCTTGGGAAGGTACAAACTGTTCCTTATCACATATAGAGGTCACCTGGTCAGGGAAGCCACATCGGAGGTGCTTACTTGCTCGATAGCTCTGCTAGGACCAGACCAAGGCATTTCGCTGCCTGCAGCTGAACAGCAAATGGAACCCCAACCTACCTGGGTCAAGAAGCCTTATTTGGACACAGAAGGTCCCACAGGCACTTCTTTCCATCTTTGGTGAAAATGCAAAGCAAATTACGAAATTATAAATACAAAGCAAATTGCAAAATGCCACACAATTAATATTCGACTGTGCTTCCAGTGTTGCAAGAACACTGCCCCCTGGGCCGCCACTTCACTCAGGGAGAGATGGCTGGTTTGGGTGTTCATTCTCAAGGAGTGCTGACTGGGCTTCAGAGGAATCAGGATCGGAATGTCAAGCAGAACTGTGGGAATGTGGACCAAGTCGAGACACTGAGATGAGAGAAGCGGAAAAACTTATCTCAAGAGCTGGCCCTGTGAGTCGCCAAGGTATAAATCCCTTTGCTTTGTTGGGGGGAAGAGAGATGGGGAACAAGGTGGCCCATACTGAGCATCATTCTATATAAATTAGGAAGTCTAAAAACAACAGCTGTTTAAAACAAACCATTGTTTTTTCTTAAAATATATTGTCACAGAAAGCAGGTCTCAGAACCTGGTTTCTGGCTTCCATCAAAGCCATTTCCACACACACACACACACACACACACACACACACGCACTTTAATTTGAAATGGACTGATTCCTCTAGTGTGTCCATGCTGGGCCAGAGACAGCTGTCTGGGACCAGGAGTCCAAAAGCAGAAGAAGCAGGATATGCCAGTAGATCAGACCACAGAGCAAGCTGGGAGTCAAAGCTGAAGAGCAATATGAGCACCCAGGATCATCCAAGAGGCAAGGCAACATGTCAGATCCACAGCCGAACTCAGGAAGACCTTGTCATTAAGGACTGAGAGCTCTTTTCCTTGTTCCTACTCAGTTATAGTGTAGAGACAAACCCTCCCAGAATCCATGGACCTCCTCCTATGCTTGGCCTGGTCTTGCAAAGTGAGCAGAGTGAACAGCAAGTCTATGAATTTTCACAGACCCCCAGTTGCGCAGCCGGCAACCTTCCTTGCCAGGAGTGGCTGCAGGACATGAAAGAGAGGAGCTGCGGGTGGGTGGGCGCTCCAGGTGTCATTCGCTGTGTCTGCAGCAGCAACGGGTGTGGAAGAAGGATGCTGTTCACACAGCACGTGGGGCTAAATTCCTGGTGAGCAGCCCACAAATGCCGGGCATGCGCAGCAGGAACTTGGACTCTGGGCTGCTGCAAAGTAGACTAGAATCTAGGAAGCTGAAATCAGGCCATCCAATGGATTTTCCACCCGCAACATTTTCCTTGCACACCCCTACCCAGGAGTATCCGACATCTAGCCGGGATGGATGGAATTCATCCAGGCCCTGAAAGTACTCCACTGAAACAGCTGCCCCCTGCAATTCACCCATTCATTGTTTATAATAGTCACTCCCCACCTTTCTCCTTGCAAGTCACCCCAAGTGTCTTCCATATTCTTCCTCCTCTCCAATGTTATCCTCACAACAATAACTCTGTGAGGTGGATTAGGCCAAGAGTCAGTGCTTGGTTCAAAATCCCCCAGTGACCTTCATGGCCAAGTGGGGCCTAGAACCCGGCTTTTCCAAGTCCTAGTCCAACATTCTGGCTGCTCCGCCACACTGGCCCTCAGTTCACTGCCTAGTGTGAGTGCCCCTTCATGTGGCTGGAAGGTAAAGTAGAAGGCCTCAGCAAATGCGCAAGCCATGCACACAGCTAGCACATCCTGACCTGCTGCTCCAGGAACATCCAGCGATCCCATTGCAAGGGACAGCCTGGTCCCATGAGAGCTCCCACATCAGTACCACCAGGTCCCAAGGAGGGGCAATGCTGAAGTGGGAACGGCCGACAGGAGCTGCCCATCTCATCTGATGCCTTCAATAGGACATTGCTGGAGGACTGCATTGTCAAATCACAGGAAAGAGGCAATTGCACCACATGATGAAATGATGAGTTTGGTCCAACTACTGGATGGCCCAGTGGCATGTGACAAGCACAGATTTCCCTGTGGTTGAGACATAATAGGATGCAGGTGCACCTGTGGAACTTCTGCCTTTCTCCATTTGCAGTATGACGATCTCTATTTTTAGTTCAACTTACTGTGCGAAGACATAACTATGTTCTGTTCCTTCCATACATCAGATCGTGGCTTATATTTGGAAAAAAAATGTATTAGATTTCATCTTAGGAGAGTTGGCAAGGTTTTTATTATGAATGATGCAAAGAGGCCTATTTGTGAAACATCCTCTGAAGGATGTGCTACAGTACTAAAGCTCTTATTGTTTGTTTTCAATTGCCTTCATGTTTAGCTCTAACATTATTAGAATGAAATATTCTTTTCTGTCCATATCATCATCCAATCTGACGTCTCAGTAATGTAATCCTATAGCCTGAAGGAATATTTCAGAGTCACGGCAAGGAAGATTTCCAGCAAAAGCCTACATTTTCACTGCAGCATATCCTCATCATTTCCTATTAGTTTTGCTTGGCTTTCTGGGTGCAAAATCAAAATAATCTGCACCCTGTGTGTTTTTTATTTGAATCACAATGGAGCTATGGAAGAGATGGCAACTCAAAACACAGGAAGGGATGTGTGTTGGGTTTTGGGGAAAGAGGAGGAATTAATTTTGCTTATATTTTGGGTCATGGTCGTTGCAGCAGATCCTTCTAAGGCACCAAACTCAGGGGCTGCCAGGCATCCGAGGAAGGCCAAAGGCGCAGAGCTAGCAAACCCCACCCCCACCACAGCTAATGTCCTGCGTTTATCTAGATGGCTGCTGTGGGTACAGCTCCACAGCCCCAGCGTCCTCCACTTTCCAGCCCTTGCACACCATTTTCCTCCTTCTGAGACCCAGTTGCAGCCTTAGTGAGAGGAACAGACACTCCAGTCTTTTCCGTGTTGGCCGTGAGGGGCCAGTGCAGCGACAATGCCAGGGGAACGTAGGCTTGTGTCCTTAAGGTGGACTTACCTGATTTGAACCTGCATCTTTACCAAAAACATGTTATGCAATCAAGCTCATTAGAAAAAGATATAATATTTGGAATGCTCAGTGGCAAGAGACAACCAGGTCACCAAAGAGTGAGGTGAGTCCCCAAAGAGCGACTCCATCAAAGAGGATGCAGGCCAGAGCATAGTTCAGTGGAAATAAGTGGCACAACATCAGAAAGATTGGAGAGATTTGACCAGTAGGTTCGCTTACAGTCAGATATGACTGAACAGCTGAACAACAACATGTACCAAGGCATGCTTCCCATTCACACTTCTCTGAGCTTCGTGATGCGTTCTCTGCCTTTAAAAAGTATATAAAATGATTTTGATTAGGGGAAAGCGCGCACAGAAATGCATCTGTTCATACACATACATTACACGGGGAAAATTAAGGAGCCTTCTGGCTAATGAGGAGGGATAAAAAGCAAATAAATAAATACATTCATTTGCAAAATATGTTTTAGTAAAATTTATTAGAAGAAATTTGCACAAAACCTTCCTTCCTTCCTTCCTTCCTTCCTTCCTTCCTTCCTTCCTTCCTTCCTTCCTTCCTTCCTTCTTTCTTTCAGTTCTACATCACCTACTTACCCAAAGGTTTTAAGGCAGCTTACAATAAAAAGTATAACGACACATAACAATAAATAAATAATAAAATACTTCATCAAAATCTAAAACCTTATAATAACAGCAGCATAACAAACAGTGAAAAGGAGGGCAGGATGAATTATTTAAAAAGGTATTAAAAAGGAATGTTTTTGCTTGGCACCAAAATAATGCAGACAGTGGCAGGCAGACCTCCCCAGGGAGCCTATTCCAAAGGCAGGGGGCAGCCACCAAGAAGGCCCTTCATCTATTTGGCATCCCTCTCACCATTTTGAGAGATGCCACGTGCAGAATGGCCTCCTGGCCTGATCTTAGGTTCATATGGAAACAGGTGGTCCTTCAGGTAACCAGGCCCTAAGTCATTTAGGACCTGTTATATGTCATAACAAGCACCTTGAATTGGGCCTGGGCAGCAACTAGTAGCCAATCCTTTCAGCACTGGACTGATGTAAAACCCTAACAAATGTATATGAGTTTTTCTGTGAAAAAGACATACGGCCAGTGGAGGAAGCCAAAGAGGAGGGGAAAGTTTTCCACCTGGAGGCAGAGCAAAAGACCTCAGAAGGTCCTTTCATGCAGGACATGGAATAAAGGATTCAAGTTACAGGGCACCAGATTTTGACTGGACATCAGGCAAAACTTCCTGACAATTAGAGCAGTATGGCAGCAGAACCAATTATCTAGGGGGCGTCATAGGCTCTCCCACTCTGGAGGCATCAAGAGGCAATTGGACGGCCATTTTTGAAGCATTTTTCAACTTCAGGTCCTGCACTGAGCAGGGGTTGCACTCGGTGTCCTTATAGGTCCTTTCCAACTTTTCCATTCTATGATTCTTTGACAAGGGGCAAGGCAAGGATGGGTGGGCATGTCCCACTTCCAGGGAGTTGCTGGTCCACCACATAGACAAGGGATGTGGCCTGCCAGCGTCCATGATTGGGTAGAGCTGTTTCTTCATCTGGTGGGTTTACAGGTGAGCAATGTAGTGCAAGGCAAGCCTTGTTTTGATTTTATGATGTTCCAAAAATCATAAAATCCTTAAAGCCAGTTGGAAGGGCTCATAGCAGGTGGCATGATCTAAAGCAGGTAAATGGCCAAGGCAGTGGTGTGGGTTCAGGGAGCAGATCCTTGGCCTTGCCGGCTCTTCCAACTTAGAAACATAGAAACACAGAAACAGAGTGGGTCAGGGCCATCTAGTCTGACCTCCGGCACCAGTCGGCTCCGCTCATGACATGCCCACCAGGTGCATGTCCAGCCTATATTTGAACACCCTCACCGATGGGGCCTCAACGACCTCTCGTGGAAGCCCACACCCTCGGAGTCCTAACTGTCAGGAAGTGCTTCCTAGCATCTAAATGGAACCTTGGTTCCCTTGTCCTGTGCAAAGTTGTCCTCATCCCACCCTCTAAGCTTGCCTTGGAAAAACCTGCTGGATTGGTCACTGGAGTCAGCTGACTGAGCGCCCAGGCTGGAGACAAGGTTCATGGTGGAGCCCAGGTGGTGCAATGGTGGACATGTGACCTGCTCATCAGAGGACAGCCCTCCAGTCAAAGGGCTATCAGGAGAGAACCTTCTATTGGAAGGTGGCTATTCTTGGAAGGGCTGTGTCCTATCCAAGCCCCTTTGAAATGTTAAGGACAGTAAGGAGGAAGGGCTGCAGAGGTCTGGCAGTCAGCTCCCAGACAGAAGACTGTGAGGTGCCCCAGACACCTGGTCGCAGTCCACCTCCTTCCATTGTGAATATAAAAGGCACAGCTCCTTGGGGCTCTTTCAGAAGAGACAGCACTAAGCTGCGGACTTTGGAGGAGATTGCACTAAAATGTCAACAGAGGGCTTGCTAAACATATTAAAAACAAAAACAGATAACCTCTTTGCTGTTCTAAATTGACGCTTTTCCCAGCGACCAGAGCACAAGGTATTTTGTTATTCAACTCAAAGCATCACAGGTGGAGTGATAATGATTTAAAACTAAGAATGTTTCAGCATTACAAGAAACTTATCCAAATGCATGTTCAGATTCACAAAATGGCCTTGCACAATTAGAAAAACACACTTGTTCCTCCAGTGAACCGAATGTATATGCAAATGCCGCACAAGATTTTCAGATACATACCGATTAAAGGCACGAACTAATTAGTTTGGTTGCTTCCTTAGGAATGCAGGCAGTCTAACCATGTGTCCCAGCTGGAGTGCCAGGTGGGTGGGTGCACAGCAACAGAAGGCACTGGCAGCCAATTTTCCTCAGATAACATTTCTCAGGGCCACATGAAAGCATCCGCAGCGCAGAGTGTTATTATGAACTGTGGGAAATTGATTCTTTTTAAACACCGCCCACACCCTGCAATGATAGCTTTATAAATGTGCATCTTAGCTGATAATTGATGAGTAATGGTGATGGTCAGTAGTCCACTTTATTTAATCAGTTTTCTATCCTGCTCATAATCTGGGCTGGTTACAAGATGTAAGAATATATTAATAATATACATAATAAAACTTAACATAAAGAAGCAAATGTGTTACAGCAATAAAATCACAACAAACACAGAAAACAGAAACATAGAAATAGAGCGAGTCAGAAGGGGTCTCCCAGGCCATCTAGTCTGACCCCCAGCTCTAGCCAGCTCTGCTCATAACATGCCTACCATGTGCATGTCTAGCCTGTCCTTGAACACCCTCACCGATGGGGCCTCAACCACCTCCCGGGGAAGCCCGTTCCCCACCCTCGGGGTCCTAACTGTCAGGAAGTGCTCCCTGGCTTCCAAATTGAACCTTGGTTCCCTCAGCTTTGCTCCAGAGGGCAGGATCAATTATTAAAAGACCCTGCAATAAAACTTCATTTCTTAAATGAATAAAGGCACAGTAGTTGTAATAAATACCATTAAAATCTTTTAAATTATCTTAGCAATTTAAATACTGGGTAAATAAAAAGGTCTTTGCCTAGCACTGAAAAGAATAAAGAGCAAACCTCTTTGGGGAGCTGATTCTAGAGTCGGGATGCCACGACCGAGAAGGCCCTTCTCCTTACGGCCACCCTGCTTACACCTTTCAGAGTTGCCTTTCTGAGAAGGACCTCAGAGAGGACTTCCTTTACTTACATTTTTAAATAAAGGAAAATAAAAGAAAAACATTTGCATATCCTTCTTGGATAGTTGGTTCAGAATACCTTTCCCTTTTGTTTATTTCTGAACTGATCTGTATGATTAAAATAGAGATGGCATACTAAAAGAAGTAACTAGTTTACCGTTACAGATTTCTATTCATGGTGCCTTTGAAAACCCCAAACAAGTTGCAGCAGACTGCCAGGTACAAGCCCAGGAAAATGGATCTAATGCTCTAGAGCATTCCAGTCAGGGCCTCTCAAGAGGCCCAGAGGACAGTCACCGTTTAAAGTGGATCAAAGCAAAGAAAAAGATATGTGGGTCTCTCCTTGAATTATGGATGTTCTCTCTGCTGAGTGAAGGTCACCACTCCTTGGTGAAATGCTGAAACAGCAATTCAAGAAAGACTGAGGCAATCAGCAAGGTACATGACCAAAACACCTGTAAATGCCCTGCTTAGAAAGCTTTTTCTGGATTCTACAGCAGGTGGGATATGAACTCACACAGCCATCTAGAACTAGGCAGCCAGGGGCATTCTTTAAAAAACCATGCAGTATTAAATACATTATCAGTAGGGCTGGTATCCCCTTTTGAGGATGCCCTGTCTTTGAAGGACTGTCCAGTCACATTCTGGTTTCAAGAACAAGAACCCCAGGAAGAGAAAGCAGGTGGGTTAAAGTCACAGGGTGGGCAGGTGTCACCTTGTCACTGCCTTCTCCACGGCAGGGACAAGCGAGCTGGTGTGGTGTGGTGTGGTGATGAGAATACTGGGCTCGGAAACTGGGAGATCCGGGTGCTAGTCCCTCATCTGGCCATGAAGCTCAGTGGGTGACTTTGGGCCAGTTGCTCACTCTCAGCCTAACCTACCTTACAGGGTGGCTGTTGTGAGACCAAATGGAGTGTGTAAGTCACCTTGGCTCCTCACGAGTAGAAAGAGGGCAGGATATGAATGCAATGCAATGATATTCTATATTTCAGTGTAAATTAGAGTCATGGTTCTACTGCAGCCATTTCTGTTGTGCTCGTAGGAATCCCTGCAAGCACAGCAGGAACTAATCCTTCCTGGGGAATCAGCAGAAACCCTAATTTCCATAATGGGAAAGTCCCTGGAGCCCCCTTCCGCAGCGTTGCTGGCCTGCCCAGTCAGGAAAATGAGTGCTTTGCTCCTTCCCGATTGCTGCAGGATCCACTGGCTTCCCAAGGGCCCAGTGATGGGTAGCACTAGCCTGCAGGCAGCACTGGGAACTGCCCATTAATTCTGCATTTGCATGCATCTGCAAGGGAGGCCGGTGTCTCCAATGTCTTTGGGCTCCTTATCCTCAGCAGCTCTTGTTCTAAGCTGCACAGAGCTGTCCATGGTCCTGAATATCCTAAAATTCATTCACTCCCCAAGTGCACCACAGACTCCACTGGTAGAGGAGTCACCTGCCTCCACATCATATGCATTAGCATAGCACATATGGACACCTGTGGTGTTTGTTATCCGCTTTTTTTCTCCATGTGTTGGTAGCTGCTATGTGCTCAGTGGACACCTTTGCAAGACAATTCAGCAAAAACATAAGAGGAGCACCTCTGGATCAGACCAAAGTCTCCTCTAGTCCAGTATTCTGTTCCCACCAGAAAAGGCTGACCATATTTTGATTTGTGTATTTATTGATTTATTGCATGCATATCCCACCTTTTTTCCAGCAGGGATCCCAAAACAGCTTGCATAATTTTCTGCCTGCTTTCCAGTTTATCATCATAACAACCAGTGAGGTCAGTTAAGCTGAAACACCCAGCGCAAGTCATGGCCAAGTGGGGAGCAGAACACAGCTCTCCTGACTCCCAGTCCAGCATGCTAACCACTATGTCACCCTGCCTCTCCTATGGGAAGTGAAATAACACCCTCCCAGCCAACTGCTACAGAGAGACATGCTGCTTCTAATTCTGAAGATAATTTATAGCTAGGGATGTGCAAAGAATCTGGTTTCAGGGAGGGAATCTCAGCTCTCCAGCCTCCAGCCTACATTCTCTCTGCCCCAGGTCCACCTCACACTGAACATTCATGTGGGCATCTGGCAAGAAAAGAGTTCAAGTGGAGTTCAGTCTCTGAACACACAACGTACAAGCATCCATTGCATATTTTGTCCTAAGAATTATATACTTTGCATATTTGGAGCACAGAAATACAACCTTCGTGTATTTTGGGCAAAGGATTACCTGCTTTGCATACTTTGCCCAGAGATGCTGCTGCTGTTCTCAGGCGTTCAGAGACTGCTGTGCTTGATTCCTGGCCAGGGTGACTGTGGGAAAGGAGTCCAGTGAGCACAGCAGAGCTGGATTCTGGCCAGATCCTGCATCCCTATCTATAGGCATCACAAGTAGAAGCCCCTGACAGCCTTCCCCTCCAGTTTGCAAGGTATGGTAGAGAAACCTGATTGTGGTGGGACAGGATCCTGGCTGCTGGGAATCTGGTCCTGAGCAAACCTCAGCACCTTGTGGAGATCCCTCATTTTCCTTCCTCCACTCAGCTAGGAATGATGGTTCCAAAACTTCTGTGAGTCACTTGTGGTAATTCTAAACCATGTCTTCCTTTTGCTGGGAAAGGAAATTATTAATATGATCGTCACTGCATCATGCCTTTAAAAATGGGTCCTGAGGAAGCTTGCTTATTTGCTGTAGATTATTCAGCATGATAAAATGCTGGGCAATACCAGCCAATTCTGAAAGCCAAGTTACATCTTGGCACTGATCTTAGAAAAATTACAACTGAGGAGATCCATTTAGGAAATCAACGTGGCGACTTGCAAGAAAAAGTTAACACCCAAGGAAGTCTCCTGCTAGGCCCAGCAATAGCTAAAAATGAATTACCCTCTCTTGAATGGTATTAATTGTCTTGAGTAGGAATTAGATTTCTTTAAATAAACTTAGTTAAAAGCACAGTTTTACAATAGGTTTCTACCCAGCTGCCTGAATAAAAAAAATACCACTTGAAAGAAAAATTATACAATGGGAGAGGAGCATGTGTGAAGTAGGCTGCCATGAGATCTATTTCTATCCCACAATGAAGTAAATATTTTTCCCCATCCACCTCCACCCTTTCTGAAAATTGACCTAATCCTATATGATGCCAGTTTCACCATAGCAGCTAAACCAGTATAGGTTGTTGTTCAGGTATTCTCTGCACAGAAAAGAACAGTATGGAGGAGCAGGAAGCAGGAAAATATGGCTCCCACGTTTCAGAGGCTCAGACCTGAAGTTTGGGAGGGGAAGGTCTGGGAGTACAACACACACCCCTCTTGCTTTTCCTGTAGGAAATCAGAAATGGGATCTGATTAGCCATCACTTCTAACTGGAAGCCTCCAGGTTTGAGGGTTTTCCATACAGGACTCTCTAGAATGCATCTATTCAAAGCTGAGTCAGAGCACATACATACATGCAGACAATATATTTTGCATTCCGTAATGCTATTTTGGAGTTAGATCAGACTGGGCAGCCATTTAATCTGTCCAAGGTCATACTTCCTCATGAGTCACCTGCCCACAGCCACATGCTGGTGACAAGCGGGGTCTGGGACAAGCATGCCAGGGGCCGCCTTTTTCCTCCTCCACCTCCTGCCACCCTCTGCTTGGTCTTCTTCCCCGCATGGGGAAGGCGCAGTCCACACTTGCTTGATTAGATTCATGGAGTTCAGAAATCAGGCCAAGGAGGCATCTGAGCACATGGCTGCTAGTTGCCCACCCTGGATTCCCACAGATCTGTCTGTATTTTGCATTTGGGCACTAAAGGCTTGTTTACCTCCTGACAGAGATGGTTGCTCCTGAGAAAAAGAAGGAATCTGCCTCGCATATGCGGGGGGAACCATCTGCTTCGGTAGATGCTGACATTGGCAGGATGACAGGGTGGGAACAGAGAAAGCAATTCTTTCATCGCTAAAAAGGGATGTTTCAGCTTGCCTCTGAAATGTATCTGATCCTTTATTCCTAATCAAAATCCCCTCTGACAAAAAATAAAAACTTAAGAAAGAAGATTAGAGCAGATGGAGAGAGAATGCTTTTTGAGAAGCCAAAAAACAATGTTTTTTTGAGAAGCTAAAAAACAATGGCCAGCAACCCAGCTGGAAAAGAGAATTCCCTATTTTTTTATTTGCTTGTTTGCTTTTAAGGTAAGCAGCTTGCTTTGAAATATTAAAATCACTTTACAGATTAGCAATGATACTAATTATTTTAACTGAAAGTCTTCTACCTGAAGACCAAAATGCTATCTCCCTGCAACTTGTCTTAGGAGGGAAAAAACCCCTCAAGATTCGTTTAACAATTTGTTTATATTATTTATTCATTGTCAAGTCCTATGTTCCCATAAAGAAGGAACAGTTTATAGAGCTTGTTGCCACAAGCAGGATCCAAGAGGCAGGCTTAACTCCGGCATATACTGCAATCCAGGACATGGATACGCCCAGGATTCTGGGTGCATCAATGCAGAGATTTGAGATACCTCAGAGGAAAGGGTGAAGCAACCTGAAGAATTCTTGTGCACCTATGGACACGATAACAAAGAAAGGATTTGACCCCAAAGTGGATGTTAAAAACAGTGCCAGAGAGAACCCACTGGCTAAAGTATCCCATCCATTGACGCTCG
Organism: Varanus komodoensis; assembly: GCF_004798865.1. Lineage (NCBI taxonomy): Eukaryota > Metazoa > Chordata > Lepidosauria > Squamata > Varanidae > Varanus > Varanus komodoensis. The sequence goes on from NW_025335761.1 coordinate 48,081,500, forward strand.
TTGGCCCTGCCAAGCCAAGCCTCTATGATCAAAAGGGAAAATTCCAAACTGGAAAGCACTCAGAAGTGAGATAGCCAGATGACTAAGAATTTGGATGACAACACACATAAATAAAGTTGGATGCATTTCATCTTGTTAAGTGCTGCAAACTGAAGTGGAGGTTACGATGATTTATTGATGCTTCCAGGGAATAAGCCAACAAGAAAGAGAAAAAGAACTAACATATCAACATTCATCTAAGCTGGGAGGAGACCATCGCATGGAGGCAGAGCACAGAATGCACACACTTTGTTTTTTCATTTCCCAACATCTGTAGAAGAACTAGAGGTGGTTCAGCCAATTCTGTGTGGCCCCTGGTTGAGCATCACAATGCAAAGGGGACTGCGCCTTTAAGTATGGTGCACTTATGCCTGTGTACACACACCAGCAACATGTGGGGAATGTGCCTTTCAGATATAGATTTCCCTTACTGGAGTTGGACTACAGCTCCCATCATTGCTACCCAGCATGACCATTTGACATGCTGGCTCTGCGTGATTGGAATTATATCCCAATTCCCATAAGGAAAGGATATGAGGTTGTGGAAGGCTGGGCTAGCCACTGATCACTTGTAGCTGTTCTCTTTTCCCCAGAACTTCTACTCTTGCTCTTTCCTACTGATTTATCTGATTAAATAGCTCCACTGTGCGTCCAGAGTCAACTTTCGGTCAAGCTTCTTCTTCTTCCACTTGGTTGGCTCTCAGCTTGGCTGAGATGCATCGCCTCCATGGCACTCAAAACCTGAAATTCACAGTACACCTTCTCTTCTTTGTATAGCTGACATTGACTTTGCATCAACTGCGGTAGCTCAGCAGATGTTCACTTCCTAAAAGAATGAGAGAAAACCACAAAGATGCTAATGCGCACTCTGTCCCCCCATGCTGGCAGAAAATGTGCAGCATTTTTCATAAGCTTCTGCCTCCAGGTTCTTTCTTGTTTACTTCCTCTTAGCCTCCACCCTAGGGGACATAGAAAGTAGCTGTAGTTTGGCTAATGTTTCCCAAAACAGGAGATAGATGAACACAGTAAATCAGCTGCAGGAAAAACGTCCAAAAAGGAGTCTACAGTCATATTTGGCAGTGTTTCTGCCTCCTGCAGGTGTCTCTCTAATGCCTGCTTTGCTGAGGAGGCAGTGGTAGAGAATAGGAATGTACAAGATCTTTGCTCAGTTTTTAAAAAGTGCATATCATTCCCCACTCACACCCCTAGATGTGAACATGACTGTATTTGTTCAGGCAAAGCTTGCACATTCTTGAACTTGCAGTCCCATTTTGAAAACACATCCTTTTGAAAAAATGCATATTCTAACATTTTAAGGCACCTGTTTACATTTTAGATTGCAGAATGTGCATATTGGGGTATATGCTTTTAAAATATTGTGCATTTACTGTTCAAAATGCATAGTTCTCCCATCCAGAGAGAGTTTGCATTTGAAAGTTTCAAGGAGCAAACAAGCTTTGCTGGCTTACCCATCACTGGGGGCAACACAGAAAACTGCTCTGCATGATTTGTTTCTTTTGCTATTGCATTTTCCTGCCAAAGCTTCTGGGCAGTTCACAAAAATTAAAGCTGCAAAATACAATATGATAAGACATAAGAGAACGTCTTTAAAATTTAAAACTGAGTAAAGCCCGAGTAAAAGCAACTAGCAAGGTAAAGATCCAAACCTTTAAGTCTGCCTCCATGTAAAGCATCTATGGGATATTTGCAGGGCATTCTTATTTAAAAGCAGCAGCAGCCATTCCAAGCATAGCAAATCTTTTCCTTAGTCATTCAGATTTCAGAATAGGGGTTTGCACTCAATGACATACCTTGGCTTTAAGTTCTAAACAAAATCCTTTCAGACTTAAAGGATTAAAGACTAACTCAAATAAAATGTGCTTCTGGAGGAACAATAGGCACACTCTGTGTGTTTGGTAGATATCCCATGGCTGACCAGGATAACGGCAGCCCCGTGAGAAAATGTGTGTGTGTGTGTGTGTAACATTCAATAGGTTTAACGCTAACGTTTTCACGGTGAAGATGGTAATTAGCTTGGCCATTTATCGTAGTTGTTGCCTACTAAAGAAACTTGCCGTGCAGAAACAGGATTTGCCCTGATCATCGTTTTCTGGTTAACTTCTCTTTGCTGAATAAGGAGGCTCCAGCAGTGGTTCCTTAGGTTTGGCTTCTTTTGGGAGGAACTGTCGTTGGCCACTTATGCTAATACCTGGGTGTATTTTCAGACCTACAAGTGGAAGGGGTGGAAGGAGATACCATCACCTTTTGCAAGCAAGAAGTTCAGTGCTGCCACCCCTCAGATCTCTGCATGGGCGTCCCAGCATTTCACAACGGCTTCTATCTTCCTGTTCTGTCTCTTCTCTGTCTCTCATTCTGCCTCCGTGTCTCAAAAACGCACTTCCTTTCTCACGCTTCCCAAATCATCTTCTAGTGTGACTTTGGCCTTGCAAAGAAAGAGACGTTCATTTCTTCAGCCTATCGACTTTCCCACAAATGGCTCTCTTCATTCATAGCATTCAAGAAAAAAATAGGTGCTCACCAACCAACTCTTCCATGCAATTTCCACTCTTCTTCCAGTGTCCAGTCTCCAAACTTCAAACCAGAATCTGGAGGGCACAAGACTGTGTTTGTGTGATGGTTTGGTGATGTAAGGCACACTTACACCTAAGTATGCTTTGGTATAAAAGATCCATGAAGAAATGAGGCAGGCATCCAGACAAGGGCTAAGGCGTGCTAGGCATTGTGACAGAAGGCTCATGAGGAATCAAAGTGGAGTTGCAAAAGTGGTGACTGCGTTGTGGTAGAGAAAATATTAATGGAAAATATTAATCAATAGTAACAGGAAATTCCTGTCTTGATGAGATTAGGCAATGTACACAGGAAGAGTGAGAAAATACAGGTTTAATAAATATTCTGGAGAATAATTTGGAAATCATGAGTTCATCAAATTTGGCTTAATGCATTCTAAATTGGATGAAAATGTCCAACTAAGGGACCCAACACAAAGAGAACAACAGCAGTGAGCTAATCGCACATGGAGAGCTTCATGCACTGATCCAAGTGGTCCTTCCTTTCTCCATAAGGAAGTCAAGAGTACAACAAGACTTGTTTTAACATGGAAATCAAACCGATGCCCATGCTGCAAGTGTCAAACCTCATCCAAAGAGCCATGAAAAATGGGATAGACTGAATTCAGGCCTCCATACATACAAGTTGCACGGACATGTTTGGGCAATATTTGTCTCTTTCTAACTCATGCTTCTGGGTCTGCACTATCCCAAACTCAATCCACCCCCTTAGTCAAACTTCTGAGCTGTGCCAAGTCAGTGTATTCCATCAAAAATGTGTACTGTAGACAGAAACCGTAAAGGAACATTAAAATCCTGTAACACACTCAAAGGGAACAGCATTTCTTGTGATTCAGCTTTTCAATAAAAAATAGATCATTGCTATTCCTAACTGGAGTACAGAAAGTTTCCTTAATAAATATTGTCTGCAAAGTAAACAGACAAGCAAAGTTTTCAGCCAGTCAGTCAGTCAATTTCATAATACAGCACTGAGTATTTGGAAAGCACTGGCTTCCACTTCTCCTTATCTACCAGTATTCGTCACTGGCTTGGAGTTGTGATGCAAGAGGAAATTAAAAGAAAACAGAGGAATGATAGAATTTCCAGTTAGTAGAAATCATGTTGCATTTTTTGTGGGGTCAAAACGGCAAATGATATTTGCAGAATATTGGAGCAGGGGAAATTAGGATAAATTTTTGGTTGCAATTTAAACAGAATTTTCTACCTAGAATAGCCTGTGTCATTCACATTAATCTACTATGGAGGTTTTTCCCCCTAGGAAGGCAACTTTTTAGAAATCAGGATGGAAAAAAATACTGTAAACAAGATTTGTTGTTTATTTTCTGGTATGAACTGGGACCAAGTGAGAGTCCTGCAATGTGTTAAAAGGCTGCGTTGTTTCAACATGTACTCATCAAATGAGTAATTCATGTGTCCTGTAATGGTATTAAAGCAAGGAAGGCCAAGTCCAGGAGGTTCATCCAGGCCTCATCTATTGGCCTTATACAAGCATCTGTTTAATTTGCAGGGGCAGTTTTCAGATTAAAATGATTGACTGATTGATTGATTGATTGATTGATTGATTGCCAGTGTGGTGTAGTGGTTAAGAGCATGGGACTGGGACTCAGGCGATCTGGGTTCTAGTCCCTACTCAGCCATGGAGCCAACTGGGTGACTTTGGGCCAGTCACAGACTCTCAGCCCAACCTACCTCACAGGGTTGTTGTTGTGGGGATAAGATGGAGGAGGAGAATGATGTAAGCTGCCTTGAGCCCTTTGTAGGAAAAAGGCAGGATATAAATCACAATATAAATAAATATTGCATTTATATACCACCCCAATAGCCCAGAGGGCTCTCTGGGTGATTTACAGACATTAAAACCCCAAATACAATCTCCAATCCTAAACAATAAATTGGCTGAGTATGAAATAATATGGTTAAAATGAATTAAATGAATATACAATTAAAATTAATTAACTTTAAAATATTGGTCAAATAAAAAGGTCTTGACCTGGTGCCAAAAAGCATATAATGACAGCACCAGGCGGACCTCTCTGGGGAGCGCATTCCATAGACGGGGTGCCACCACAGAGAAGGCCCTCCTCCAAGTACTCTGTCTCCTGACCTCTTTCAAATAATAAAAAAAAGATTACATGCTGCCATGTTGGAAATCTAACAGTGGAGCCAAATCCCACTGTGGTGTGGTGGTTAGAGTGCTGGACTGAAGACATGGGAGATCCGGGTTCTAGTCCCTGCTCGGCCATGAAGCTCACAGGATGGTTTTAGGCCAGTCTCTGATCCTCGGCCCAACTTACCTCACAGAGTTGTTGCCAGGATAAAGTGGAGGGAAGAGGAGTATGTAAACCACCTTGGGCTCCTCACCGGAGTGGGGAAAAGCCAAGATATAAATGCAGTGTTGCTGTTTCTATTATTGTTGTGGAAAGAATAACCTGAAATGTAAAGAAACCCCAGTCCAATTAAGAAGCATTTGCATTCCACACAGACTTTTATTAATGCCACAATAGTGTAGGGGGGTGGTCCTTTGCAGAGGGCCAGTGCTGCTCCCCTTTCCATTACAAATGCAGCTTTTTATAGATCACATTAGTCACATCGGGTCTTTCCTGAAACACAGACAAACAGGAAAGAACAAACTTAGTTCATTCCAGATTTCAAAGCACTAACTGTAACAGCAAAATATGTTTCGTTTTGTCCCCTCCCACAAAAAACGTAATCTATAGTGCTCATTGAGAGATCCTTGGCCTTGGTTATACTTTGCTTCTTGGCAGCCTTTAAGTCAATTTCCTTCCACATTATTATTGTTAGTACCATTGGCTATGGAGAAAGCAATCTATGGAAACATGCCCAGTGGATCTCAGGCTCCCTCGGATTACTCCTCTTGAGCCATAGGCCCAGCAAGAATCATGGGAGGGGAAACCTAAGGCTCAGTTTTCTCTCCAGCAGCCCTCCCAGGTGCCTCGGATGTCCTTTCGGTGTCCTCAGTGGACAGTAGTGCATAGGTTGGAATGAAAGAGGCAGTTGTTCTTGGCTTGTTTTCCAGGGTCAGGGTGGCACCGACTCTTTGGATGAGGGTGCTGAGGTCTGGGAAGTGAGGACTGTGGATAAGGGAGAGTTCTTCTCACGGCCATGTTCCCCAGGTGTTCAGGCAGACCCTGGGAATCTATAGGGTTTGGAAGGACTGGCAGGGGACATGGGAGAGGAGCAAGAGAAGCCTGGCCTGATCCCTGACTCCATGACGTGGTGTTGGGAGAGAAGGGCTAGCCAGCAAGAGGGCCTGCATAGATCCAGTGGGGCACAGCCAGCGAGGTGGAGCCCAGGATCTTGGAAAACATAGAAACAGAGCGAGTCAGAAGGAGCCTCCCAGACCATCTAGTCTGACCCCCGGCTCCAGGCAGCTCTGCTCACAATGCCCACCATGTGCACGTCCAGCCTATCTTTGAATACCCACACTGATGGGGCCTCAACGACCTCTCGTAGAAGCCCATTCCACACCCTCAGGGTCCTAACTGTCAGGAAGTGCTTCCTGGCATCTAAATGGAACCTTGGTTCCCTGAGCTTTGCTCGGTTGGAGCGCATCCTGCCTTCCTCTGCAGGGGAGAACAGGTCTTACCCATCTCCGAGGCTTCGGCAAATGGGGCGGCATAAAAATGTTTTAATAAATAAAAATAAATAAAAATAAAATAAAAAAAATATCTCCTCACATACCTGTATGTCGCCAACATACCCGCTCTGAGTCTCCTCTTCTCCAGGCTGAAGAGACCCAGTTCCCTCAGTCTCGCCTCATACGGCATCCCCTGCAAACCGGCCACCAACCTTGTGGCCCTACGCTGCACTGACTCTAACCTGGCTATATCCTTTCTCTAATGAGGGGCCCAAAACTGAGCACAATACTCCAGTTGCAGGCACACCAGAGTCGTATAGAGTGGTAGCAATACCTCTCTTGATCTAGAAGCCACACTTCTGGCTATGCAACCAAGGGTGCCGTTCGCCCTCTTGACCACCGCATCACACTGCTGACTCATGTTTAGCCTGCAGTCAACCAGCACCCCAAGGTCCCTTTCACAAGTGCTGCTCTCTTGGAAATAGATTCTGCTTTGGGTACAACATACCTCTGTACACTCCATGGACTATTAATTTGCTGTTTGTACACTGGAAAGAAAGTGCTTTTTGCCAAAGAATTCAAGCGTATTATGAGCCATTTAGCTAATACTTAAGAAAACAGAATCTGTAAAAATATTGTCAGTGATTTTTCTTCAATGCTAAAGCTATGATATTATCCACAATTAGTTTGATAAATTAGATCAATTTATATGAGAAACTTGATTAAGATTTTATTGAGTTAATTGTGGCTGGAGGAGATAGAAATTTTCACTCTTTTTGTGAATTTGTTAGATATTGAAATTATATACTATAGCTATGTAATATCCCCTGGTATCCTTTTATTTATTTATTTATTTTCCTTTCTTTTCTGATTTGTATCTTATTTATTTTTTATGAAAACAAACAAATAAAAATGAAGCAAAGTGCTTTTTTGGCCAAGGAACTGTCTGTTGTTTGAAAGGAAGGAGGGAACCAGCTCCGGGCATATGGGGGGCTCCAGGGTCCAAGCTCTCTGCCTATAGAGCACTGACCCATCCGGGTTGGACTGTGAAATTCCTCCCAACCCCAGCTAGACCAGGGTGAGAAGCATGTGATTTTTTCCCCAGATAGGCCTTCACTGAAGAAGGCCATCTCCACCATACGTCAGACAGGCATCACCATTCTGGTGAGGTCTTTGCAAACTGCTCTTCCACCTCTAGCTTTTTGCCTTCCTGGTTCCCTGCTTCTGTTCTCTGAGGATCCTAACCGACAACAGAGGCTTACATGGTAGTAGTTCTACTTGGTGCTACAGCAGCAATCCTGACGTTATATTGCCATTAAATGATGAATGAATGTATTCTTCTAAAATCATCATCATCATCATCATCATCATCATCATCATCTTTCCAGTCAAGCAGAAGGAGATGAGAAAAAGAAGAATCATAAGGGGAAAGGAGTGGTGGAAACACTCGGGATGTTAACACAGCCAGTTAACTTACGTTGTAATAGCCATGGATTATGTTGTAATCCATGGCTGTTCTTGCAACTTGGACAGCATGTTGGCATATCTCATTTGAGCAGCTTAGTGTATGTCTGGCTTTTTGGCCTCCATTCACTTCCAATCTCTTTGTAATGCATATGGGAATTCTGCTCTCATTTTCTGTTCATTTGTTATGGGTGACTGGAGATGAAAATGGCAGGCAGGGCGGCTCCTCTGACCTCCAGCGCAACTGCATTTTCTTCAGACATTTCTGCTGCAGCTAACCAGCTAAGGGTGCCGAGCGGCCACAAAGAAACCAGGAAACCCCGGGACTGGGCCAGTGTCCCATGTGGGCAGGCACACTCCTCTGTGAACCTACTCAGACGTAAGCGCCGGTGGGTACATTTCCTCCCAGGTAAATTGGCACAGGATTGTGGCCAGGATCTCTGTGTTCCTGGGTCGTATCAGCCGCAGACCTATGCCATGGTAATCAGCCCTGTGTGAAATGCTATGATAGCACAAACTTTACAGAAGACATCCCCAAACTTTCTGCATCCACAGGTACACATGAGCATGTGAGAAACTGCTTTGGGTTCCACTAAAAAAAGCATAACCAGTCAATCACTATTTTGGGGTCTCATCTTTGTATTCAGCGGGTTGAATTGTGCAACCGTAACCCAACACCCCTTCAGATCTCCCACACATCCCTACAGGCATCACTGCTGGCTGCTCTTAAGAGGTCCTGGTTGTACTGGAATTTTTTTGGGGTACAGTCCTACAGGGATGCCTGCCCTATGGAGATAGCAACAGCAGATTTCTCCAGGAATTCCCTTGGGAAGAACTGCTTTTTCCAGGAGGGCTTGTTTGGACATCCTTGCAGGAGGGTATGGATTGGGCGTTCCAGTATGGAATGGGCTTCCATGAGAGGTGGTTGAAGCCCCATCGGTGAGGGTTTTAAGGATAGCCCAGACATGCACATGGTAGGTATGTCATGAGTGGAGCTGGCTGGAGCCAGGGGTCAGACTAGATGGCCCGGGAGACCCTTCTGACTTACTTTGTTTCTATGCTTCTATGAAGTAAGAATTCAAGGAGTGAAAGGACAATATTGGCTCACTGCCACTTTAGAGTGGGAGGGAGGAAGGCTCACATGCCCAGGAGAACCCTTCCCTTTGTAGGGTGAGTTCTCATCCTTTGGGAAAGTTCCTTCCACACCAGCTGTGAGGGCGGGCAGGGACCAGCTCTGAGGTTAATCCTGTTTTGCAACTTTAAAGCTGGAACTCCCAAAACTATGATGGCCTTCTGGATGTTATCTGGATTGTCCTGCTTCCTGCCTTTTTATCATTATTTTTGGACATATACATTTTTAAACTGAAAAAAGTCATATAGTATTTTATTCCACTTGTGGACTTTGTTTTTTGTGAGCTGTTGTGAAGCTCCCACATGGCTTCAGTCATTGGGCAGTACGGAAATGAAAGAAATCATTTAAGCAACTCTGCCTTGTAGCTTTATAGAACAACAAGTACTTCTTCAATAAACTAGCCTTTCCCCTTCTGGGGCCCTCCAGATGCGTTGCACTACAGCTCCTGCACATCTGGAGGACAGCAGGTCAGAGGAGGCTGAAATAAAGTAAAAAGTTCATTTGTTCATCAGCGACTGTCCTAGGATGCACGGAGCATTCCCTGCGGTTGATGGTGGCTGGGACATGCTGAGGGCCGCAGGCCTTGCTCGGTCTGAGCAGGCACGGCGTCGCACACTAAGCAGCTAACTAAAAGGCAACACCTTTGCTGGAAGACAAGGGACAGGCAGGCACAGAAATATTTGGCAGGGGGGCACATTAGACCCACTCTCTTGCCACCACTACAACCTTTAAATTAACCCTTAGTTGTTGCAGTTTCACAGCTTGTCAATTTCCCAAATACTTCATTCCTTCATTTGAAAGTCTCTAATTTGTAACTACTGATACTAAGGAGATGCATCCCCTCCATGTATGGACCTATTCATTGTCTGGTAATTATTTATTCCTTTGTAATAAAAATTGCAAATAAATTGTATTTAGCTCCAAATTTTAAACATTTTGAGTGTGTTGGTGGATATTCAGTTTCTCATTTCTTATTACACACATAATTCAACTTGGGCTTAATTTCCCCCTATCTCTCCTGATCCATGTTTTCAATAATTGTTGCAGAATTCCCTTCTGTGCAGCCCCCCACAATCTTCTTTAGAGGCCCCAGTGAGAGCACCTGGTGAAGTAGTCATGCTCTTAGACAAGATCGAACAGTGGCATCTGCAGCCTTCACGGATGTCTTAACTAACTTGCATTGTGCATTCGATAAGAAAAAACACCAGGTTTAGGTACCACCAAATTGATGTTCTTGCATCGTCTAAGTCTCGGCTCTGAGCCACGCCACAGGCATGTGTGACTCGAGGAACCTGGAATGGCACAGCTGCTCCTTTACCAAGAAGAGAAGGGAAGGGAAGGATCCTGCTTCCCCATGCTGCATGCTAAGCAGAGCTGGGGTAACTTCCCTGGCCAGCCTCCTTAGGGGGATCAGGGAACTCTGCAGTGGATTTAAATTATTTGGGATTTCTATGAATCCAACCTGTGGATTCCACAGTGGACTGGCTTTTTCCCATTCATGTGGATCCCACAGACTTATGGATTTCCTGGAATGCTATTCTGTGGAGGGAATGGCACAATTTGCACTTGCACTCATGCACAAGAGTGCAAGTGCCCTTAGTGCTAATGTGCATTACTGCATGTGGAATGAGATCCTCATACAGCCATTAAAATAATCTGACTGCACCCTTGACTGGATGGTGGAATGAAAGATGCTGGACAATCTGCAAAACTGAGGGAGGCTGGGCTTAACAAAAGCGAGACATCTGTCACTCTGGTTGTATTCCTTTCTTCTCCCTGCCACTTGCAACACAGCTGGCCAGACAGCATCATAACGCCTTCTTAAAACCAACCAACCAACCAAAATAGTGGCGGCAGTGGGAGCCACAACAGTCCAATGGCAGTTGGTTGATGTGGTGCTCAGCAAAGTATCTGTGATCCAGCTGTTGCCACATGTGCTCTCCAGTATTTTAATTTCCTATATGGATGTCCAAGTTAGGCCCCAAAGCACACTTGGGACTGAAAGGGTTGGCTGCTACCAACCCAGTTACCTCTGGTAGTTGTTACCTACCAGGTGCCAGTTACCTCTGGTAGTTGTTTGGGACCCAATGCTCTACCAGCTTCTGGACATCTGCCCAAGGTCTGGAACTGCCACTGATGGTTGGTGTTTCTTGAGCATTTCAGATCACTCATTCTGCTGCTGGGACGTTATATGTTATGCCAAATATTCTACCCATGTGGTTCATAACTGAATTTTAATTTTCCTTCTCTTGCTATTCTAAGGTGCCCAGACAACCTGATTATTGGGTGGCATATAAATACTGTTTAATATAAGGAGAAGGCAGGTCCTGTCCAGGCCCCCAAATCCAGCTTTGTCCCTGCTTCTACCAGCCATCTAGTCTAGGTATTCTGGAAACCGTTGCTTCTAGAGGTACAGGATCCTGGCCTTTGTCTTTAGTAATCCTGTCAGAAGTCTTAGAAAGTCCATGATCAGGGCTCCGTGTTTCCTAACTAGAGTTTTGCATTGCAAGCTGAAGCCCTAATCTTAGCAGTGCCCTTTTCATTGCTTGCCCCTGGGGTGGTCTGTCTGTTCACATTCGTTCAGGTGACTAATCTCTCTGAAATGAAATAATAAATGTGTGGATCAGCCTGTTCTTCCTCCAGAGAGGTATGCATCTTGGGAACCAACAAGCAAGGAGCAGAGAAAGTCCACTTCTCTTGAGTATCATTTGGTGTCTCTCCAACTTTAAAAGGTCAGGAGCTTTTGTTCACCTTGAACCACTAGTGTAGTGGTTACATTTTGAAGTGCAGAAGAATATCATGACAGGCCCTTCATGCCTTCATGAAGCTCTCCAAGATAGTTTGCACGAGCACCTACCGGACACCTCTCCTAGAACCCACCAGGTTCTCTCCCTTTCCTGATTTTTCTTTAATTTCTTAAGGGTTTTTAAGCAATGTTTTCCAGAGGAGGCTGACATGCTGTCAAATGAATGACTCCATTCAGGACCATTTTAATTTGGGTTCAAAAGAGTAGTTTACGTTTTGGGGCTCAAAACATCTTAACTTTTTTTTTAGGTTCTTGCACATGTTTTTCTTTTATCTCAATAATATTCCGTATGGGAAATGAATGTTTTGTGACTAACCATGTCCACCAGAACAGTCATTTTATAAATAGGCAAGCAGCCCCCCACCCAATGCAACTGGTACACCACCCACAGCATTTTCTCAACATGCATATTCCTTGGGCCCAGCTATAAGTTAATAACACATAGAATCATAAAACAAAGACATCCAAAGCAACCAAGCAAAGCACTAATAAAACCTTGCAACTGAGGCTGGAATATGCTGAAATCTGGGTAAACAGTTATTGGATTGCACCTTTAGGCTTACAAAGTGAGAGTGAACCAGAGTTCAGATTGTGTGCAGGAGCAAATAGGAAGCCAAAGGGGTCAACATAAGATCAGATGTGCTGATTTTTTTTATGGTCTCCAAAACCCTTGAGAGATGCTACCAGCTACCACAGAGTAGGGTAGGCAATGTGAGATCCTCCAGA